>NC_141141.1:76172143-76473009 GCF_053477565.2 Lygodium microphyllum
ATTTGTTTTCTTTACTTTTCATATAGGTTTTGATCTTATTTTACGTATTAAGAGGTATAGTGGCATGGAGTAGTTTGGCGCCTTATCATTGCAGCAAAGTCATTAGTGGAAGAAAATCATGGAAAAAATGTTTGAGCACATTCAAAATGTTGCTTTTGTGAAAGTAAAATGTTTGTGCACTCAAAGTTATCCACTTTGCATTACATTGCATCAACATGGTATAAAAAGAAATACCTCCTGGATGCATAGCACTTAGTTTCAAACTATTGACCTACAATGAGTGTAAGGCTCCCTATGTTATAGGTTTAGTATAATTCTTTCCTTGGGGACCAATTTGGCGAGGAACATACTATCTCTTGGAAAAAATATTGTGAAGATTTGACTTTGTGCGTATGTGTTATATGTTGTGATGGTGTATCCTAGGGCCAATCCCTAGGATGTACGAGAGGCATAGCGATAAGTTGTAGGGTGCTCCCTTTGTTTGTGTCAAGAGATGCTAGCCACCTATATGTTTGGGTACTCCCTTGGCTTGGAGTCAAGAAGGGCATCAAATTGTACTACAATCGAGAGATTGTATCTACAAATGCATTCTTTCGATAAATCAGTTCATAGTGTATATATGCTCCTAGTCGCGAGGCCATTGGATTTTTTGGTGAGTATAGGTGGCCTAAGTAGAGCCTTAGATCCAATGTTAGGCCCGTTTTAGGTTCTAACAAGTGGTGCATTTTCTAGGAGCTATCGATAAGTGGTGGTTCTCAATGTTGGTTAATTAGGGACCAATCAATCAATTTATACCAAAATGCATTGAGATAGACCCATTATTTCCTAATAAATAGTGTCAAGGCAAGATTCAAAAACAAAAAAGAGCTAAAAGGGCTAGATCACGAGCCAAAATTATTCGGAGATATTCTCCTAAGCGTAGTAGTCTGATATC
Organism: Lygodium microphyllum; assembly: GCF_053477565.2. Classification (NCBI taxonomy): domain Eukaryota; kingdom Viridiplantae; phylum Streptophyta; class Polypodiopsida; order Schizaeales; family Lygodiaceae; genus Lygodium; species Lygodium microphyllum. The sequence goes on from NC_141141.1 coordinate 76,173,078, forward strand.
TTTGAGAAATAGAGATGTTGTTGACCCAATAAATATCCCAAATAGTTCATCGAGGGGAGGAGGAATTTCTATCATTCTCCTTTCTCCAAAAAGTTAATCTACTTCAAGTGGGAGTGTAACCCCACTGATATAAACCTCTAGAGCAAACTAAATCGTCATGATGGTGCAATGGATTGCAATATTTACAAGAATGACAGATTTTCCATTTAACGGGTTAGCAAAGAAATATGCGAAACTTCATATAAGTGAGTTCCAAAAACTCATGTCTATTTGCTAAATGTAGGACAGGGAATATCTAATGATGTTCTTTAACATGACCTTAAAAGGAAAAGCGGAATTTTTTTATCACAGCTTAGAAGGCGATACCATAATTACAATGAATTTATTTTATGTAGTCTTTCGAAGGGAATTTACCCCTGAGAGAGGTGGAGAATATTGACTACGTGTGTTAAATGTGATATGTCAAGAGCCCCATGAAAATGTCTAAGCGTATGCCAAGAAGATGAAATAGGTCTTTCGTAAATTGCAAGTCTCTATCCCTATCCCACCTATTGCGCAACTACGATATTTCTTGTATGGATTGGACTTCATTATCCAAGTGAAGTTGAGTAGTGTCCCTCTAGCGAGTATGGATACACTCCTATAACTCAAGCGGAGGAAGTAGAGTCCCACCAACAAGCAACCTATGTAGTATTGAGGAAAAATCCAAACTCAAGCCTTAATCCTAGAAATAATTTGGGATTAGTTACTGGAGATCAATGTGTCATCACTAACCCTATGACCAACTTGAATGGTAGAGGAAGCATGATGTAGAATGTGCCTTTGTTGCCAGCTCCTCTAAATATCATTAAGCTAATAGTTAGCCAAATATCTCCTTTTGTAAACCCAGGGTCAGTACAATAGCACCCCTCTACAAGTTGTGTAACCTAGTGGGGGGGCTAGCTCTCGTGAAACCACTAGTTATGAGTCCTTTGCAACAAACATTGTACAAAAAGTAAAAGATATGATGAAATATTATACATATTTGATCACTAAGAAATACTATCAAATCGTCATAGATGTAAAATTTTTAAAGTGCTAGCAAAATCTAATGGGTATTAGAAATCCAATGATATGCATCCATCACAATTCGGCTGTAATTGGTGTGGTGGGTAGCATTTCCCTTGTAATTGTCCTAATGTCACATGTGATATATGCAAGAAGTCTAGTCACTTATCCACTACCTATTAGAGTATGGTTATTTCTCTCTAGTAAGGTAGTCAACAACTTGGGTATGTGAACCATCATGAATAACAAGAATACTAAAGGAGATAGCCCTAAGCAAATTTTACAAAGGGAAAAAGCCACACTCAATGAAATGCCTAGTGGGATAATTTTGGTTGAAAATTTTCCTATCAATGAGACTTTTTCTCCTAACAATGTTAGGGTGATAACTAGGGGTCATAAATTGAAAGAGGATCAGAAGGACAACCCTAGTACAAGCAAACTTAACCCTAGACCTAACAAGGATGATAAGAAGGTGTTAGATGCCCAAGCAAGTCCTCTTTAAAATGATGGTGTTTCGAAGGAGTCTATATTCAAAAGAAAACATAAATAAAAAGAAAAGAAGGGTACTAATATTATCAAGAAGCCAAAAGAGTGGCTGGTGTGGAAAGAGAAGAGAGTAGTGGCAAACTTGTTTGAATTTAACTTAGCAAACATACTATGTGAAGTCAAACAAGACTTGAATCTACTACAACTAATCCAACTTTCACTATAGTTCAAGAGAATCCTATGAATGGGTTATGTCATAGAACCTTTTGGTGCCCATCAAGGGGGTAGTGAATGGTGGGATCATGTAGAGAAGCACCACCCTAGGGTACAAGCATATGCCAATGCAATCTTGATAGAAAATGCCATGGTGACCCTGGCACATGTGTAAACATTATGATTATGGATTTATTGGAGAGGCTGGGTCTACCAATCTAAATGGATGTCACAATAGTTTAAAAAATGGTTAATGATAGCCTAAGACAACAAGAAGGAATGGAAGCACAAGTACATGTGATGGTTGCTAATATTGAGTGCATCCTTTATTTCCATGTTATCCAATTTGCTAGGAGTCCAAGCTATCAATTGTTGCTTGGAGGTCCGTGGATATTACATTTACATTCTTTGGGGGATATCCCACCTAGTCAATTAAAAATTTGGGCGTGGATTACATAGAATAATTTTGAATGCATACCTGAAGTGCCCAATGGATGAAAGATCATTACCTCCCACAACAGAATGGGAGGAACTCGAGGAAACCTTACCTATTGGAACCTCAAGTTTTAGTGATTTTGAAGAGGGTTCTACTACTAAGGACGTTTAGCAAGTATGTTTAAATAAGCACATAGAGTCAAAGGATAGGATTTGTGATGGTGATGTGATATAGCTAGAACTTGGGACTCCAAATAATCTCCACCCCATTAGACTTGGCGTTATGTTATCTATTGACGAGCATGCAGATTATGTGGCACTCCTACAAGAGTTCAGGGATATAGCTGCATGGAGTTATGATGAACCAAAGGGTATTCCCCTCTTTGTTATGATGATTTGGGGGTAGCTACCATGACCCATTATAGACAATTGATTGTCCTACATATATGGTTTGAGCAATGTCATGAGTATTGCATTATATTGTTGAATCCTTAGAAGTGTGTATTCAGGGTGCCTTATGGTTTGCTATTAGATTATGTTGTGAGTGTAGGTTTGGTATTGCCACCGACCTTGAAAAGATAGTTGTTATTAAGGCCCTAAGCCCACCCGCTTTCCATAGGGAAGCTCACAGTTTTGTTTTATCTGTGGGGTACTATCGTCAACTCAATAATACATTAGCTAAACATTCATTACCCTTGAAAAATCTTTTATCTGGCAACCACGTTTTTGAATGGACACAAGCATGCAATGTGGCTTTTGAAGATGTTAAAATGGAATTATCCAAAGTACTATTCTAAAATCTCTAAAAAGGGGTGAGGTTTTCTATATATTCATGGCTATGACAAGGTGTAGTGTTAGTGGTAGCCTATCATAAATTTGGGAGGCACAACTTTATCATCATATTGAATTCCCAAGTTGAAAGTTGGTAATTTTAGAGCTTCATTACAACTATTTGGAAAAGGTTTTATTGGTTATGATGCTCACCATCAAGAAATTCAGACATTATATTCTTTATGAGAAGGTGGTGTTCTTTACCAAGGCAGAGAGATTGTACTTACTGATCAAGCTTCAACCGCCTGATCTCCTAGGAAAGTGGTTGACCTCTTTGCAAGAGTTTGACTATGAGATTAGGAGCAAGATACCAAAGCTACAAGGTATTGTAAAGTGTCTAGTAGATTTTGGTGAGCTTAAGGACGAGTGGGTTGATATTAGTGAACATAAGGACTTATGCAAAATTGATATAGCCTCTATTCCATCATAGTATATGTCTATCAAATATTATGTATCAATAGGAAGCTTGACCGAAACTCTTTTTGAATCTGAGAAGAGGAAGATTAAGTAGCAAGTACTTCTCATTTTAATAATAGCATGTGTCTTATATAGGAAAGATGTAGATAAGGTTTATCATTGTTGTGTGCAGTACCTAATGAGGTACCCTTTATTCTAGAGGAATGTCATGATTTATCATGTGGAGGCCATTTTTCTAGATGGCTCACCACCGAGAAATCTTTAGGTATTGGCAATTGGTAGCCGATGGTTTTCCAAGATTCTTTTGCATATGTTAAGTGTTGTGATATCTCCGAGAGACACGATACTAGGAAAATTTGTAAGTAGTCACTTAATCCTATTCTTATGACTTTGCCCTTCGAGAAGTGTGGCATTGATTTTGTTGGAACTATGCATCTTTTATCTACTATGGAAGCAGAACATTGTTGTAGCAATGGAATACTTTACAAAATGGTCTGAAGCTTGAGCTACGATGAAGAACAATGCTAAGAAAAAAGCTAGTTTTTTAATGGGACTTTTTGTCTATCATTTTGGTCCACCTAAGGAGCTTGTGTTTTTTGACAGTGGGAAACATTTTTTGAATAATGTGATTGAGGCTTTGACATAAGCATTGAAGATTAAACATAATAAGACTACGCCTTATAACCCCCAAGCTAATGGGCAAGTAAAGAGTACTAACAAGTAGCTTGTGGGGATTCTTTCCAAGAGTGTATCCAAAGGTAAATATGATTGGGATAAGAAGTTGTCTATGGTTGTTTGGGCTTATAATATGACATTCAAAAGAGCTATAGGCCACACCCCTTTTAAATTAGTATATAGGGAATAGTGTGTTTTATCTTTGGAGATTGAACTACCTACAACAAGGTTTGCTATAAATCATTCTTTGGGAGATAAGAAATCATTATAAGAAAGATTTAATTTCCTTGCACATCTTGAGGAGATTTGATTGTAGACTTTGTTACATCAAGAGGTAGGGAAGAAGAGGATGAAATGGCTTCATGACCTTCATGCTAAAAGATATATATTTGTGAAGGGTAAATTAGTCTTATATTATGATACACACAGTGAAATATTTCCTAGCAAGTTAAAACCCAAATGGGATGGCCCTTTCATCCGTATAGGAAAGAATAGCTCTACATCCCTTTTAGCATATTTGCAAGGGGTAGAGTTTACAAATAAAATAAAATTTAATAAGTTGAATCCCTATGGAGTCCCAAGAGAGACATCAAGGAAATGGGGTTTCTAGTGCAAGAAAATCTATATTTTATCATTAAAAAAAGTTTTTGTTTTATTCTTTAGAGAACCATAATAAGGAAAAGAACACCATGAGCAAGAAATCTTCACGTAGCATCATAGAAACAATCTCCCACGGCTTTAACTTCAACAAAATTGATTATATTATTCATATTCTTCATAGAATGCATCAACCAACAAAGAGAACACAAGAAAACACCACTTTGAATGGAAATAAAATCACATAGTATTCATCTTCATTGTCTTCATTGTTTTCTCTCACAATCTCTCATAGATAAATACATTGTTTTGCATAGAATTGATTATCTTTGACTATGTCTCTCTCTCTCTCTCCCAATCAGTAATACATCATCTCCTCACTACAATACTCAATAATCACTCATAATAATCCTTCTTTGGTCATTGATTCCCCTTCCAAAAGGTGTGTCTCATATGAAAGGTCACTAGAGCCACTACAGTGACTCTTCATAGCTCATCACTATTACTTCACTCCAGTCTTCTCTTGAGTCTTCAACAACTACTTCTTCCACTTCCTTGAGCTCTTTTGAACATAAATTCACCTCTTTCCAAGGCTAGAAAACTTTTCCAAAGTTACATATACATTCCACAAAACAGTTATAGAGCCATACATAACATAACATAACCAAAATAGAGGCTCTATTGAAGCTCATTAGAGGGTTACAAAAGGTCAACAGAAAACATCAGAACCACATAACTCATACTAAAACCATTCTAAACTATCAAAGACCATTCAATGAACTTTCAAACATTCTCAACATTCATCAATCATTACTCCATGCTTCATACATAAGAAAATAAAAAACAAAACAGAAGCTTAAGAGAAGCTATCAGAACCAATCAAAACCTATCAAAACATTATAGAGCCTCATATCTCTACTGAAAAATCATAATGAGCTTCTAAAACATAATCAATGTCATCCAAAACACTCTTACATACTTCCAAAACAATCAAGAAACATTCAAAATCCATCAAAATTTAACCATTCAACCCTAAAAAAGAACAAAAATCAACCCAAAAACCAAGTCATTTCAACATTCAGCATATCCCCACACCTTGGGGAAGTTACTATGTGTATATCCTCTATATCATGTGCATTCAAGGCCTATTTATAAATATTATTATCTCTGAATTTTTCATGAATAAAATATAACTCTTTTCTATTCAATTTGTAAATAACCCCTTTATGTTACACCTTTCTGTATGTAAAAAATGTTTAAAAAAAATTATTTTACAAATACATTATTTTGAACCCACGTGATGCACACATATATTCATGAGTAACTTACCCGAGCCCCACACTTAATAAGTAAGTGTCCTTGCGACCTTAAAAAAAGGGAATACAAGTTCATCAAAGAGCGCAACTTGATCTTCTTTAGCAGCTTCAATAAACCACCCAATCACGACCTTGACTTATAACCTAGATCTAATAAAGAATACCATGAAAGAAAAACACCTTTATCCATTAACATCTCTTATAAACAACAACAAATCATAACCAATTTGTAAAGGATATAAGAGGTTCTTTGGCTTTTCTTCTTAAAATTTCCATCCACCATCACCATCACTGCAAATAGTCGAAAAGAGAGCTCTCAAACAAATCCAATATTCAACCACCACAAACTCACCACATAGAAAAATTAACACAACACAAACACAAAACAACCATCTGAATGACACCTCCAAAAGAAAGATATATCATTATGAATCATAAAAGATACATTAAAAGGTATGAGTGAAGATGGTCCCTCTTGAAGGCTTCATGATTATGAAAACAATCCATGGATAAGGATTCATCTACAAAATTCTTTGGAGGATTCTGAAAGAATTGAAGGCAACACATCCGTTCTAACAAAACAAGTTATCTACAAGGTAGACAAAGGGTATGAAAATACAATACATCGAGTTGTTGGGAATCAATGTTCACATTAACATTCATACATAACTTTGGAATGGTCTTTTGATAATTATGTAAATGCCTATGTATATATGCTGAGTACCAAGAAAAGTGAGCTGGCAATCTCACTTAAGGATCTGGAGATTGTGAACATTGTTGGGAAAAATGGAGATAATTTTGGTATGCTTGACTAGTGTAAGAGAATTAGCTTAGCTCCACTATCTTCTTCGTGGAATCTTTGGATCAAACCCTTCATATCCATTAACCAACTGAGGGGGCTAAGAAAATAGAAGTGGTAGGGGATGGAAGAGGAACTAGTATAAGAGGATAAAGAGATGGGTAGGAAAAATCATAAAATGAGGAATAAGCTAAAGAAGGATTAGCTGAGAATTTAGGTGAATCTATTAAGAAAGGTGTTAAGTGATAGGCAAGAAAAGTGGAAGGAATATGTATGGATGGGAAAGGACAAGAGGGAGAAGGGGAAAATACTCGATCTTCAATGAAAGAATAATAAATAAAGATCAAAATTTGAGGGGCACCCTAAGGTTGGAAAAGGAGAGGTAAAATGACTATTGAGTTAGATTTATAAAGGGGGAAAAATAAGCATCATATTGATGGGCCATTTGTTGATAATAAGATAGACAAGGTAAGGACGAGATAGATCTATGATGATAGGCGTCAAAGAAAGATGGATCAAATGGATGGTTCTTAGAAAGATAAGCTAAAATATCCACTCTTAGTTGGTTAATGTTCTGCACATGAATAGAGGCTTTGTTCTATCTTTGGTTTAGGACTAAAGAATCAATCATTGTATGCCATGAAATGTCAGGGCAAGCAACCACTATGGGAGAATAACATTGAAACATTTCATCTATCAACAACTCCAAATGTTTAATGTACAAGGCAGCTTGTAAGACCACATCCACAACATACAAGCTAGATCTTCATCATTTGGAATCAATAGATCACCTCGCAAATACATATAAGACATCAGGATGGTATCAAAAGTTATATATTCTTCAAAGACCATGCCAACTACTTGAGTCAATAAATCAGAAAACTAAGCTCCATTCCAACCATCCTATGGAAGAGGTAGATCCATCGTTGAGAGCTGAATATAGAGGGTCAACTTCTGTAGCTGATAGTGTACAAAAAATGAGTGACTTGGAGGAATATACTCCTCAAACTGCTCAAACGAAGACCATAATAAGTCCATCTTGGAGTGAAGCCTTTCCACTTTAGTCTGGAACAAATGGCATAATGTGGCTTGTCATTGGAGAATTACCAAGTCCACAAGGGACAATAAGGAACTCGATGTACAATAGGACTCTGTGAAGACGAACATGATTGAACCAATTGATTGTTAAGTTGCTAAATCTAGATTCTGCTCTATTCTAGGGTAGTATTTGCTATTTGAAGCTCATCTGTCTTGGCAACTAGCAAAACCTGAAGCTCTTGATATTCCTTCAATAATCTTTCACTCTCCTTAGTCATAGTATCCACTTGGGTTTTAGTGTTAGCCAAATGAGTGTGCAAACTAGAAATTTCCATTTTTCAAGCAACAATGAGCTTAGTCTACTGCTCCATTTGGATACAGAGATCATAATAGTGTTCATGAGAAGAAGCGAGCTCCTCATTTTCTTTTGTCAACTCTTCTTTTGTCTGTTGGACTTCGGTCATAGCAAGAGAAATAGAGTTGCTTGATACAAGGAGTCACTGAGAGCTCAATAGAACACTAAATTTCTTGATATAGGAAGGGAATTGCATCTCCAGCTACCAAGCATTGTAATGAAGGGATGAAAATCTTCAGATTACCATCACGACATGCTCTTAAAAGATTCGGAGTTGTGAGAAAAGCTGGTAGTTGACTGCTAGATTCAATAGGAACAAAGACTGGAGGAGGAGCTGGGGTTGATTCAGCCGCTTGTTTTAAGCATTTCCTTTGAACTACCATAGGAGGGATAGGATCAATATCCTCACTGTTGACAACGTCAAAGTGTTCAGTAGGACGAGCTTGTCTAGTGGATCAACTATCAATGTAGGAACCTCTTTCGATGGGGCGATATATGTCAAAAAGGCAGAAAGGTAGGAACCAAATGTAACATTAGTTACATTAACCCTTGTGGCTCTAACAAAGTGTTGATCCTTTTTTGATAAAAGTTAGGAACTCCAATCAATAGTTATGCCTTTCAACACCATTCAAGAAGTTGTAAACAACTCCTTTGAAAGGCAATTAGAGGGTGTCTCGGCATGCCTTTCAACGTCATTCAAGAAGTTGTAAACAACTCCTTTGAAAGGTAATTAGAGGGTGTCTCGGCATGCATAAACCTTTCATGGAGAAATTGGCATAGCTTCTTCCACACACGATTAGAGATCATGGAGAAACTGATGCCTGAAGTGGTAATAAAATTCTTGGGATCCAACACATATTGTGTCTACTTTTGCAATCCTCATTCGAGAATAATTGTCTAGTAGTAGGGAAAGAGTCTCCTCGATAGGGTAAAGACAAAGCCTTGCCTAAACGTTTAGGCCATACCTCTTACTGTAAGAGGCTAGAAACTGATCAAAAGTATATGTATTCTCTGGGATGAGTGGCAATGAGAGTGCGATGAACTTGGCTAAGGCCACTTTGCCTATAAGTTTGGACTTCAAAAATAAAGAATAGTCATGAGACACCTATGGGACGTTATGGATTAGAGGAAGAGTATAAGGCGCCATTCAGATGGATTACACACACACCATACACACAAACAATCACAACAAATGCTTGCAAAAAAATAGGATAGTCTTAAATAAGAGATCGACCAGAATAGACACACAGAGACGTGACTGACCAACTGACCACCCCAAGCATCTCACATCCTCAAAAAAATTTCGGCATGACCTCTATACATATGCAACTCGAAGCTTCATGTGATACATGACAATCAGACACCTAAAATCCTCACATCAGGAAGAAAAAAAACTACATACCATATGCATAATTGTATCATAATAACCAAACCACAATACAAGAACAACCCACACATGACATGACCAGAACTTCTATAATCAGGTTTGACATGGGTGGTGTGAACTGATGCCCTCCCATATTGGCTTCCATAGTTGGGTTTTTCTCTTCTTCAGGCTCTTTAAGAATTACAGTAGATGCTTTTCCTCTTGCAATTGAAGCTTGGTTCTAACCTTTGTATAGTCCTTGGCAAGGAATTAGACCAAGATTTGGGCACTGTCTTTTAAAGTGGCATGGCTCATTACAATGGAAACACCTAGGTACTCCTGAATTACTTCTTATAGGTATGAAGTTGCCAACTGCATTTAATTTGGCCCTCTTTCCTTAACCGGGTGGACGTGACCTTGGGCTTGCTTAACATAGCCATGTGAAGTTCCTTTGTTTTGATTCCAAAGCCTATTATTCCTTGGCTTTGACTATCTCCTAAACAAGAGGTGTTGCACGAAACAAAGCATTTTGCAAATTAGTTGGGCACATAGATTCAAGGCATGTGTTTAGAGGAGCATTCAATCCATGACAAAGCTTAGAAACCTACTGAGTAATAATTGTGGAAGACACATATTTAAGAAGTGAGATAAAGTTTGAGTAATATGCCTCCAAGCTCATTCCCAATTGTCTTAAGTTAAAAAACTCATTCATTTTTAGTATGCGATAAGCTGGTGGAACATATCGACCATGCACAACTGCTTTCAGCTTTTCCCATGTAACAGTTCTCTCAGCAAGTCCTTGGTCTTTACACCACTACTTTCACCATAGGTATGCCTCACCGGTCAATTTCAACTTGGCAATCATAGCCTGATTAGCAGGGGTAGTTCTCGCAGCGGTAAAGTAGTCATCCATGGTCTCAATCCAAATCTTGCCTCAACTTCAACGTCTTTGCCCTTGCCATTGAGTTTCGGTGGGTTAACTTTCTTAACAAGATACTTCTTCTCGTAAATTTCAGTTGGACTAGTGATAGCTATATTACCCTAGGTTATCATAAGTTTCAGGAATTAGTTTAGTGCGTAAACTTTTCAGCTTTGTTTCCACATCAACATATATTACTAGTTTTGTAAAACAATGATGGGCCAAAGAACACAACATTTTTATAAAATCTAGCTATTGTTATCTTTTATTATTAGTAGCCATAAGCTATGATTCTTACAAGGGGTATTTTCAAACGGTAGATGTTTACAAGTAGAGATACATTAGCATCAATAGGATAGGCTAGATGTTATGTACAATTTTCAAAACAAGATATCATTATTTCTTCCTTTTTTAGGGATTGATATTAGTTACATTCATGTAGAATAAAGTAGGCCAATTGTTGTCTATGCCCAAAAATCTATACCATTGAAATGGTAGATCTAGAAAACCATGGATATGGTAATCCAATACTTGCAACATCCTTGGATTATAATCCTGTTTACTAGGATTACCTTCAATACCTTGTCATAGACATAACGGTTTAGACTTATCTGTTGACCACTCGTAATCCTAAGTGGATGCCTCCTGGATTGAAAAAAGATAAAGGCCTCAACTACTTTTAAAATTTCCACCCATCCAAGGCATTTCAGATAAGTTTGCATGTTGAAGAATTGATCGGCCTTGATGTAACAGTAATGCTCATCCATGATCGGCCTTGATGTAACAGTAATGCTCATCCCATAACCATCTTTTTTTGTGATTCACAGGGAATGGATCATATAGGTGATCGAGTATCATCATCATTTCTCTTCTCCACTCCTCATCTATGGAGTTCAATGTAGATGTGTACATTTCTCAAAAAACAAAGAACTGGTTCAAACTTCATTATTTTGCCAAAGTTTATCCCTTAACAATTAGCAGGCTGATTATTACTTAGAATAGTTTGTCTTAAAAACCATAGATATTTTTAATTCCAATTATGTTCTAATACCACATGTCACATGCGTGCCTAACATTCCCTCGTAGCACATTTTAGTGGTTCATTGAGGAACTATCCTAGACGGCTTTGCTTGACACTTGCGAGAATGCATGTGGTCTATGTCTAGGTTTCCAAGACTCCACCTCGTAATGGAAGATACTAGCGATCTCCATGAGGATCAACTTGCAATCTCGGGGTTGTAATTTGACAACTAAGGTCTCCATATATTAGCTAGCTCCATGGAGGTGTCCACAAGGTCTTCTTATTTGATTTAACTGATCGTAGTTACCCTTGGTTCATGGAGTGTAATGCTTTTTTTCAGTAATGGGTTAGAATTCAGCAAATCCTAATGGAGTTCTTCCACAGTTGCCGCAACTTTTCCCTAAGATAAATTTTTATCAGGGTTTTAAGTCTTAAGCCTAGGTAAGTCAGTATAGGGATTTCGCCCACCCGCTTTCCGCAAATGGTTTTCTTTAGTTGTTTAATTACTTATCACATTGATTTATGGCATATAAAAGTAGCTTCGTTAATTAACCCATTATCACATGTTCCTTCACATAATTTTACGGCACAATACGAAGATAGAGAAAACATTCTTTTGGAAAAAAATATTTATTTATTATTTTGCAAAGTTATTTACAATATTTTTTCCCTTCTGTCTATGTAGAAGATAAACCTCTGTTCACTTAAAAAATCCCTTCTATTTGCGCAAAATTAAAGAAACCCTCCAAGATTTGAGTCCCTTCACTAGTATTAGGGACTCCAAGTCAACGCTCGACTCTACCTAATTTTACCTAATTAATGTTTTGTTCAATCTCTTAAGAAAATGCCCTAGCTTACTGGGACCACCCATCCATAGAACGGATCCATCAGGGATCTCACTCACCCGCTTTTGACAAATGGTTTTCTTTAGTTTTCTAATTACCTATCACATTAAGTTAGGGAATATAAAAGGAGCTTTATTAATTAATATGTTATCATAGGTTCCTTCACGTAATTTTACGGAACAATACAAAGATAGAGAAAACAGTCTTTTGGCTAAATATATATATTTATTATTTTGTAATGTTATTTACAATGATTTTCTCCTTCTGCCTATGCAGAAGATTTGCGAAAAATCCCTTCTCTCTATGGAGAAGAAAAGAAACCTTCCAAGATTTTCATCCCTTCACTAGTACTGGGAACTCCAATATCCCATCTTGATTCGTGTGAGGGTCAGCAATTCCCAGGAGCGATCAAGAGATTTACGGCCAGGCCACCTTGGCACTCCTGCCTCCTCCTGCCTAACAAATTCCTCATTGAGTGATATCTCGTCGTCGAGGCCGGTCCAAAGCTCCTTGCTACGATACAAAACAATCCCCCTTGGAGCAAGGTTTCGCATTTAGTTGTGGGGGATGCATAGCACAATCTTTCCTCTTATTATCCTGATTATATATTTACAATTAGATCTAACTGCTGCAAGCATAATCAATCTTTCATGTGCAACCATCAATACATGCACAAATAAAAAAGAAATAGTAGCAAGTGTTTTTAGCATAAGAAGCAACCCCACCCAAATCTAGGGTTTTTCTTTTAAGATACCACCTTATTCTTAGGGTTTCACTTCCTACTTACAACTCTTTTTTCGGGATATGCAAGTTATTTTTTGAATCAGATTAATTATGAGAAATCTATTTTATCATTAAGAAAAATTTATTATTTCCACCCTAAAAGATAATATGGGCATTTATACCTATGGTAAGCAATTCATGTGATGCCCTGCCCTAACCCCTTAGCAGGATCTTAAACGCTTTTCCAAGTCTGTTTAGACTTTAGAATTCGTATAAACAAATTCCTATCAATGTTCAACAAGTTTGACAAACTTTTCATATTTATTTAATTTCTTGATACTGATAGTTTCAAGGTTGTTGAGTATTTTTTAGTTATTTTTGCTTCAACATTCTCAATATTTTAGGTTAGGTTTTCTTGTTGATTCATACGTGGATCAACTCATGATATTGACACTCGCTATGCTACTAATATAATTATTAATATGAATATTATGTGTATTTTCAATGAGAAAATAATATTTATTTTACTCTACTCATATTCTATGATTTTAATTAACTATGTCTGACCATTTGTCAAACTTTCAATGTTATCTAGAAAGATCAATTTTCTTTTAGTTATGTCCTAAGTGCAATGGTGGTTGTTTTTTCTAAAAACTTTATTCTAAGAAATGCAAAAATCATAAGTGAAATTTTTCTTTTATCTTTTAGACATCGAATTATATTTTAATGTACCCTAACTTATGCATGTCTAGTATATATTTTCCTATACAAATTTTTGTTGATTTAAAGAATTGATTATTTTATGATATTATCTAAATGATTTTCTATAAATTATTATAAAATTCATATGCATCTCTTTATCATTAGCAAAATGAAATATAGATAGTAACTTTCAATAAATGTTTTTTAAACATTTTCTTCCCTAACAACATAACTTTTTTCTATTATTATGATCACATGTGTCATTAATGAAATAACAATAAATATCACAAAATAAACCATACTTAAGATATTTTCTTAATGATAGGCAGATAATCCTTTTCCAAGTGAAATATTCTTTTCATTGAATAGCTAGTTATTATATTACTTAGATTATTTTCTTAAGCGGCAATTCATATGCATTTTCTTTAGAATGCATTTATAATTGTTGAAAACCAAATATAGTGATAAGCTTATAAAACATTATTTTTTTCCAAACTAACGAGATGTCACCTCTCTCAACTTTGTTGTAACATGGGTTTTTGCCAATTCCTACCACAGTCTTTTCTCCATTGGCCGTGTTCCTTGCTTCCCTTGCTTCAAATATGCTTTTTGAATTTCTACAACCTCATGGAGCCATGGATGCGAGCCAAATTTGATGTCCTAGTTCATGGAGAGTTGGTTGTTGTCGAGAAAAATTTCACTAGCGTTTTGCTTAACGGTATGGTCGTATGGGGTGAAGGTGTGACAGGGGGTAGAGAAAATGAAAATGAGGTAGAAAGGGGGTATTTTCCTCTTTCAAGGCTCAAGCTTCAATCGATAAGAGAACTAGAGAAAATTTTTCATCATCAAGAGGTCTTTCTTCTTGCTTTCTTTGTGAAAGAGAGGGGGCGTATTTATATGCATGAGGGGGAGTATGCAGTTGAGGTGATTTTTTTGGCTACTTGTTAAGAGCCAATTGAGCTTTGTTAAATATTCATTTTGATTGCCTACTTGTTGGATGGTGGTATGAGGATGATTTTTAAATGCTTTCTCTCCCTCCATGTGTAAAAAAAGTCATGTATTTTGGCTTTTTTTTAAAAGTCTTTTTTTCTTCAAAACAACTTCATCTGGTGGTTTTTGACCTAGTTACTTCATGACTTATCTAGTTTATAAAGTCATGTCATACTCTTTGACACTTAAATTACTCAATATGATGCTCATTCTTGTGTGTTCATTATCTACCGATTGAGGCTTTTGCGAATTGTCTTGCAATTATAAAATCAATGCAATCCTCGATGCATTAAGAGGAATCGGGAATGCTCGAAATAAGAAGGATAGAATATATAGACTCAATATTGATTACCTAGGTCTCAATAAACAAACCATAAGGAACAAATATCCCCTTCCACAAATTGATTTATTGCGCTTGCGCCAACTCAGTGCCCCAAATTTATTTTTCAAGATATACTCTTGATCAGATTACCATAAGATTGGTATTAAGTTTGAGGATATTCCAAAGACTAGGTATGGTCATTTACAAATTTGCAGTTCTAGCCTTTGGATTAACGAATGCACCAATCACGTTTGTATGTTTGATAAATAACATTTTTCATCCATATCTTCATGAATTCACTCTTGCAATGATTAGATGACATATTTGTATATTCTAAAGATCATCAACAATGTCTTAGGAAAACTCTTCAGATTCTAAGGGAACATAACCTCTACACTAATAAGAGTAAATGTTTCTTTATTAAAAATAAGACTATTTATCTAGAGAGAGTTATCTCTAAAGAGAGAATTCATTATTTAATGCAATCATTGGATATACCTAATCAAAAGTGGGAATCCATATCTATGGATTTTATCACAGAATTGAATATTGGTAGGGGAGGACACAATACTATCTTTGTGATAGTGAATAGACTAACAAAAATGACTCATTTCTTTCCAATGAGAAAGATTGGCACTGCTTTAAAGGTAGCCAAATTATTTGTGAAAGAAACATTCCATTTGCATGGTATGCCCAAAATTATTTTTTCTAATAGAGATTCAAAATTTATATGTAGCTTTTGGAAAGTCACATTTAAGGCCATTGGAGATGCGAACTAGGGATGAGTAGTGCATTTTATCCACCACAAACTCATGGAGAGATGGAGAAAGTGAGCTAGTGCTTAGAACTTATGTGAATGAAAAAAAAAACAATTAGACTAAATATATAGCATTAATTGAATGATCATACAATAGTTCATGGCATGTATCAATTAAAAGGACTCCATTTAAAGCAATGTATAGTTATAACTTGTGACTTGTTTATTTTTTTTATGTTTCAAATAAGTTAGAGTGTTTTTTAATAAAGTCTTGAAATAATGGATAAGAAATTAAGATAATGAATCATTACATTAAAGAGGCACAAGGAGGAAAAATAAATACTATGAAAAGAAAAAGAAAGCATTATAATTTAATGAAATTAATATGGTTTTCTTGAGATTTGAGCCCCATTAAACTAACTTGCTTCTTGGGAAGAGGATCAAAGGTTATCTCCATGTTTTACAAGACCATTCAAAATTCTAAGGAAGATTGGCTTGATTGCAAATAAATTTGAATTGCCATCTCATTCTAAGGTTCATCCTCTTTTTCATGTAAGTTTATTGAAAAAGTATGTTACTAAACTTGATCATGTTTTGTAGCACAAGTCTAGATTACAAGAAGATAGGATATTAAAGGTAGAACCAAAGTTAGAATTGGATTGCAAAGTCACATATCTTAGAGGTAGAGATATTGTAGAACTATTGGTAAAATGGAATACATCATTACAAGACATAGGTAATATATTGATGTCTAAAATGAGGAAAATATTTATTTAAAAAATAACTCCTATCGCTAAAATCATCAATATATACATCTCTACAAATCCATCAATATTTGTGTCACCGCTATTCACATCACTTCTATAGCAACGCCTTCTAACACATTTACCAACACAAATAGCAATGTGTTTAGGTATATTTGGGATGCTATTAGCAATGGTTGGAGAGAAAAAAAGGTGGTAGGGCATGTTTCCCTACCACCCTTCCAAGTCCATGTACTCAACAATGTTCCATAAAGCATTTATAAATTGACTATACAATTGTCATCAAAACACATACATCATGAGATGCTGGGAAGAAAGAGTCTTTGATTCAATATTCAAATAAGTACAATATCAATGATTATATCTCATAGAGTTACATGGAAAGATAGAGAGGAGAATCCAAAACGAATAAAGAAATGTATGTATAAATATTGCAAAATGAGAGTCCATAGAAAAGATGATAAATCTATCAAAGGAAAGCTACATTAAAAGAGTCTACGTAGATCACAGGGCCAAAAACAGATAGGATATGCACTCCATGAATCCAAGCAATTGTTATAACTTCTCACCATCCAAGAACTAGTCCTGATGCAATGGAGTGTCGAATGGACTCTGTAGTATAAACACCTAGATATTAATTCACTATATATATATATATATATATATATATATATATATATATATATATATATATATAACACATCACAAAAAACTAATAACTAAGAACAAGAAAGATACATGACTTAATGGACTACTGTGCATATATAATCTATCCTTAGGGGATCCACCTATAAGAAATCATTTATATAACGTGCATTTAAAGGATATTTAAAAATACCATTTCTTTACATGTTATAAGGCCTTTAAATGATCCCTTTCACTTTAATGAACTTAGAGATTGTTTTATATTATAGTTAAAAACTCTTTTTATAAATATGATCATATAAATTTTACTAAATAGAATACTGTTTATTTTGAACTTACGTGATATCTTACATGTTCTATAAGATAGATCCTCGATAATCTATTGACAATCAGTATAGTGAGATTAGATCTCACTACATATCGAGTCTCCAAACCTTTAGGATCGCGGTTTGTTATCAGATGTTACAAGAAAAACAAAGTAGCATTGTTAGAAATAAAGTTATTACTACAAGAAGTATACCAAATAAGAAAGTGAACACAACCAAAAGAAAACTTACAAAATCCTCCAAATAAGTTGTATGTCTGCCACTTTGTAGATGATGTATGAACCCTACCTCCACCCATGCCCTTGTTGCCTCTCACTACTAATGCCGCCCATCGTCCTCCTAGAGAGTTTGTGACCTCCCTGAGTCTCTACCCAAATCCTCTATGTCCAAACAATCAGGCTTTGGAGTGCCACTCTTGATTGCCTTGCATGCATGTGATCATCGATGTGACACATATGTACTTATAAAATCCATTATCCATCCTGTGCAAAACCGGTCCGCTAGTATGGATACCAAAAACTCCTCCTACAAAGACACTACCACATTTTCTTTCCTCCCCTTTGATATAATTTTTCAATAATCTAGAATGTTGTACCTAAATACTTGTTGGCACAAATCTCTAAAGTATACCATCACCCTCCTCCCCTCATCATGCATGAGCACAACATCGATTTTCTCTGCCACTAGGTATTTGTACCCTAGTGGTTTGAATCTAAGGTGTGCCCTCTCCCACCTACAACCATGCTCCTTGGCATAATCACGAGACTCATGTGTCCATCTCATGTATCTATAGGGTTGGTGTCTCTCAAAATAGCACCCATATGTATACCACTTGCCGACAATTGAGCAAAACCTAGAGTCAAGGGAGTAAACGTCTCTACAAGTATAACAAAACCTAGACTCAAAAGAGTAGACATCCCTATAAGTGTACCAAACCTTGGAGGTGATAAGTGTCCAATCGAGTGACGAGATGGAGACATTGTATTAGTATCTCCAGAATACCTACCTGAGTCACTCTCTCTAGAATTGGTATGAGAGCAAGGGGTAACAATCGATCGTGCGGTCACAACATCTACATCTTTGTAGCACCACCCAAAAAAACAAGAAGAGGATTTTTGTGGTTCTCCTAGGCATCCACCATAAACACCCTCTCAGACCATTGAGCGAGGCATCCCCCTAAGCCTCCCTCAATTTTGCCACTCTAGAGTATCCACTTCGTATACTAGAGATCAAAGTGTCAGAGCATACTTTGATAGAATGCGCAAAATGTCCACACAACTCCTAGTTTTCTATATCTCTGAGGCATGTCATTTGATCAAAAGATATAAACATGAGGATCTCATGTATCTCCTCTTCTTTCATCCCCCTCAACTCATCCTACTCTTTGGATATCATCAATAGTAGCCTACATGGTCAAAAAAAGTGATGTTACTGTAATCAATATATGAGTTTACATAAAACACAATAATATAATTTGCAAAAAAGGATGCTAGCTAAAAAGCATATATGCAAGTACCAGTAAAAGAAAAAAATGGACAAATTTTACAAGTGGATGTACATACGATTGATCCTATAGCTTCATGCAAATCTTTTGGCATAGCTTGACATACATTGAAAGTCTATGAATAGGTCTCCATAGAAAGAGGAGTCTACTTCATTCTAAAAAAATACTTATACTTGTGCCTCTTTATCTACATTACTCATACATGTCTTCTTTGCATGCTCCATGGCCTCTTCATCCTCCATCCCCCATGATATCAACTCCTCTACCTATATACTCTCCTTGTCCACACTGGGAATATTGCTTTCATCATACACGAGCACTCTTAGGAGGTGCTGATGGCACAACATACCACCACCAAGTTTGTTGAGAGTTTGGATAGAAGAATACCTATTCATCATCACATATAAGTTTTGCGCAAAGAATGAAACAGTATTTATGACCATTTTTTGTGCTATGAAAAGATTAACAAAAAAGATCATGCACCTATTTACAATGACTCGGTAAGACAAACGTATTGCATAGATCATTCCATATTTTCTCATAATCTATGTCCAAGAATCTAGACACACCTCACTGAATGGTTGCCCTTGCTCCTTCCAATCCCATTTTTAGCCATTATACATTGAATATGATCATGGAGAAGCTAGGATAATCTACTAAAATAACACTTACCAAGTTTCAAAAATACTCTATCTCATCTACTATAGTATTCCACCATCGACTCTCTTGCTCAAACTTCACCATGACACCATAGTCTGTCAACAAGTATATTTTATCGATGCACTCAACTTGAAAATGTTACCTATGCGACCAAAAAATGTTGTAGATTCTATATTGTACATAGAAATGGCTAGGTTAGTTGTCTCGTATAAAATTTACATATAATAATAAAGAAAGCATACGCTTTTCTTTGGACTATATCCCTTGAGAATTCCTACTCCTCCCTAGAGACTTCTACCCCTTCGTGTGAAGCTATGGTCAAGGCATCATGCAACCAACTTGTAGGCATCAACCATAGCATCTTTTCCATGCGCTCAGGATATAAAACTGGTCCATGGCATGTGCCAAATTTTTGATCATGCTATCTCTAGTTTTCCTTTGGCTTGCTTGTATCTACCCCTAGGGAGTTTACCTATAAGAAATCATCTATATAACATGCGTCCAAAGGATATTAAGAAATACATTATCTTTAGATGTTATAGGGCCTCAAAATGACCCCTTTTTGCATTCATGAAATTAGATATTTTTTTCAAATTTTAACTCAAAAATCCATTTTGTAAATATAATCCTATAAATTCTACTTAATATTATATCATTTCTTTTGAACTTACATGCATTTTATATGTTCTATAAGGTGGACCTCATAAGTACCTATCGAGCCACTTCTCCATTAATGCATGGTTCTATATATAAAAAGGATTCACCCTCTTTTTCATGGCACCATCCATCCTCTTTTCTAACCCATTTTCAACCCCACCACATCTCCTTTCATTCTATCATTATCCTTTAGTATTCACATCATACTATTATCGGAATCCATCATTAGTAGACAGCCACTCTAAAATATGCACCAATGTCTCCAATACTATCCAAATCTTTAGCCATATTTCCCTCTAGAGATGAGCTCATTGTTATACAAAGCCCTTTATGTTTTTCATGAAGCACTCCAAGAAGAACATCCAATGGATATGGAAATGTCTTGCAATCTCCACTTCATCCATGATATAAACTAGGAGATGAGTTTGTATTGTAAGCATACTTGTGGACCAATACTTCTCAAAGAGATAGACTATCTCCACTACTCCTTGCCTTGTGGATTCAATGGTGGATGTCTTGATCTTCTTTTGTGAGATCCATTGCACTAAATTCAACAACTTACGAATTGCCGAATGTATCTTTGGAGTGAGACATCTTGCAAAAACTGTGATTGTAGTATGAATTGCTAGAACTTTAAAGCATTATAAATATCAAATCAAGAGAAAAATATTGAAATACTAATTGTACTTACAAACTTGGCATATCTCATGCTAATCATAGGATTCTAGTCTTATTAGTTAGTTATCTAAAAAAAAAAAGTGGACATGAGAGAACACATCTTATCCATCAAAGTGTGGATAGGCATGATAATTTTCTTCACCATGAGGTCCTCTTTACTAGATAGGACCTAAGAAACACAAGGTAGTTGCACATGGCCATTAGAGCTCCGTGTTTGGCTGAAGTGCCTCCATCTTGCCTAACTCCTTCAAATCCATTTGTGCCCCTATAGTGTCTCTCTTTCTATGATATGGTCCCATAATAAGCTACCCATATATTTGAAAATGTGCATGGAATCCAACAAATTATTATTGATTTGTAAGTGGTTCCAATATGGCAACTCATAGAAAATTGAGAACCATCACATTCCACTTTGGAAGTGACTCCTCGTGGAACATTTTCCACTCATATCACCTTTGGACTTTCCACATATTTTCCACTCCTTGTTGACTATCCTTAGTTAGGTAGGTTGTTCAGACCACCACTTAGGATGACTTTTTTGATAGTTCTTTTTAGCTTGGCCATGTTAGAGCAATCGGTTAGTGACTAGCTTTGGGCTTTCTGTCAAATTATGCTAGGCCTACTCCTCGTGGATTTAATGTCTTGGTTTTGTCAGGGGGTAGGGTGCGAGCTGTGGTGTGTTTTGTTGAGTATTTTCTGTATCATCTCTGATTCTCTTTGTGGTTGTGTTTATGTGCAGATTTGTTCGTGGGATTTGATGGGCTGAGTCGCCCTATCCTATGGTCGCCAATGAGAGATGATATTTGATGCCAAGAAGTGCTTAAAAATAGACAAAAAATCCAAATATCAAGGGAAAAATAGACTTCATCGAAGGCGGTAGCTGCAATCAATATGATTTTAAGCGACATGCCCCAAAAGTGCTTTAAAGATCCACCAAGCAATGGTTGGGAAATTTTCATAAATTTTTTGACTATTTTATGAGACTCAGGGAGATGCTTGACAGTGGGGGATTTCGAGATTGATGCCCAAGAATTTTGGGAAGTCGATTTGGACGTCGAACAATCGAATGGTATTGCTTGGGAGTTTAAGACCAAAGAAGGCCAAGTGTAAATGGGCTTTAAAGGGCCAAAGGAGGGTTTGACCCTTGGGGGCTCCCCTTGGAGGCCCTTAACAAAAATTTGATTTTTTTTGGGGGGGGGGGGTGTTTTTGGTGATCGAAAAAAATAGGTGATGGCATCCTCTTCAACATGCGACGATTTTGGGAGAGGGGGACCTATATGCCATCTTCCACCGCTATGCAACCATACCAATTGATTAGATCAGCCTGATACTAGTTTTGTACACTCCTTATCACCACCCTTTCCTTCAGAAATGACTGCCCAGATGAGGAGATACCGTTTTAGTCTTTCCCTCTCCTCCCTCTCTCTTCTCTTAAGGGGCAGTTCATGCACATGAAGAAGAATAAAGACCCATTGAAAGATGCTTGCCCGGCATGAACCGGATTGCTCCAAGATCAAGAGGAGATTGAGGGGATATGTTCAGCATTGAATATTTGCTTCAAGATGGTCCATTGGCAATCGTATCAATTACTAAAAAACCCGCAACACATAAATAAGCGATATGCCTCATTTTTACAAAGGAAATTTGTGTCTTGTGATATTTGATGGTTGAAATGGGATTCATATGGAACAAAAATTTGTTTGGATCTTTTATGCATTATGATTGATGGCTGTGCATAAAAGAAATGCAGATTCGTAATAATTAATAGTCAAAAAAATTAAATTATAGCCCGAAAAGTGCATTTTTAGTATAAAAATGAATGTTTTATTGGTTTTAGGTGGGAAAAAGAAATGCGCATGGAATAAAATTTTGAGACAAAACATATTTCAGCTGTCATAATCAGTCACTAATCATAAATTTAAAAAAATCTATTTTTATGCACAAATAAATAGAGAAAAATAGCTAAAAATGGGAAGCAATAGGATTTTTGCATTATAAAAATCTAGAAAATTATGATTCGTAGTTGTGGCTATATACTGAGCTGAGGCATGAAATGATTTTTTTATGTGCCATCATTCATGGTTTTTCTATTTTATGCAAAAAACACATACAAAATAAAACCCTATACGTATGCAATGCAGCAAAGCCTAAATGTTAGAGAGAAAGGGTGAGGATAAGAGATTGAGAGGGTTTGAATCTTTGAAATATTTGATTGTGCATTGCATTTAGAATTGCAATATTTTAATATAAGATGCTAGTATCATGAAGAATCAGTGCTAGTCTCCATAAATCGAAGCACAGGTTTAAATAAAATCATGGAAGGACTATTTTCTTTCCACATCACAAAATGTTGATTTAATAAATATTGTTTGTGCACTAGGATCATATGCACTATGCATGACGCATGATATGGCATCACTCCTGGATTGCATGGCAAATTTCTTCTTAGGACATGACTTATACGTTGAGTGGAAAGGAGCCATTCCTGTTGTAGGACAATTCTACGCTTTCCTTGGGACTGTTTGGTGAGGATCTATATATTCCTGGATCGTACAAAATAAGAAAAGAGTGGATTTTGTGCATTATGTTTTATATGTTGGAGTGAGGCATCTTGGGGCTAATCCTAGAGGTGTAGGAGAGTTGCAGTGGAGCCGAGGCAATCAGCCAAGAGGTGCTTCCTCATCTTTGTGTTAGGAGGCACTATGCTCATATGTTATGGGAGCTCCCTCTGAGGAAAATGAAAAGTAAATGTTGGACTTCATATCAGTTACAAAGGCATAATTAAGTCTATCTAGTGTACATCAGTGTATTACAGATGCTCCAAGCCCGCGAGGCCGTGTAGTGGGGTTGTCTGTTGTGTGTATGAGGTCCAACTATTACCATAGCTAGTGCCGGTCCATTTTAGGTCCCATTAGTGGCGCATTTGCTGGGAGCCACCAATAAGTGGTGGTTCTAAATCTAGGGTTTCTAGGGATCAAATAGTTGGTTTATGTCCTCTGACAAGAACCGTTAAGCCGAAATACAGAAATGAGAATGCATTGAGAGGGCTAGATGGCGGTTGGAGAGTGTGAGGCGGTATTCCCCTCAAAGAAGCAACCCACTACGCATAAGTGGCAGTGGCTCTAATAACCTAAGTGTCATACGTAGCCATTTGAGTGCAAGTGGAAGTCTTAGCACTTCCCTACTTCCAGCCAATCGACCCACTTCAAGTGGGGGTGTAGTTTTACCTAGACAAACTCTTGTTGTCAATCCGGATGTAGCCATGGTACAACCCATCACAATTCTAGTAAGGACACTGAATTTACCAGCATTAGGAGCACCTTTTCCCATCTTCCATGGATTAACAGAAGAATATGGAGAACTCCATATTAAGGAGTTTCAAACACTAATGTTCAATTATCGAATACAAGACGAAGGGCAACTAATGATGTTCTTCAATATGACGTTAAAATAAAGGGCAGTAGTATGGTATCATGGTCTAGAGTCCAGAACCATAACTAGCACTGACCAATTCTTCACGGCGTAGAGAGTTTGTTCCTAAGAGGGGTGGATAGTATTGGTTGCATGTCTTGAATGTAACATGCCAAGAGCCAAATGAGAATGTCCAAGCCTATGCCAAGAAGCTAAAGCAAGTTCTTTGCAAACTTTACTTATATCCCCATTCCACTGGCTGCACAGTTGCAATATTTCCTACATGGATTGGATTTCAATATCCAAGTGTAGCTCAGTAGTGTCACTTTGGACGACATTGACATTGCTATCACCCAAGTAGAAGGAGTGGAGTCCCGCTTGCAAGCAACTTATACAGCAATGATAAATTGGAATGGTGATAATTTGGCATTTACCAACTGAAGTCAAGGGGACCCTACATCAAATGTGAATGGAAGAGGGAGTATCATGCTGAATCTGCCTATGTTACCAGCTCCTCCTAATAGTAATACTATGCCTATGGCTATTCAGGTGGGCCCACTAAATAGTGGGGGCCAAACAATGAATTCTAATGTTGTCCCAGTAGGTCAGCGTCCCATTCCTAATCAAGTGGTTAGGTTGATGGCTCTGTGAGTGGAGCGCCTCTAATGTCCTTGGCCGAGTTAGGGACATGATGAAGTACTACACCGATATAACTTCTAAACAATACAGAAAAATAGTTGTGGATGTCAATTTTCTTAAGAAGCAATAGAATTTGATAGGGAGTCAATGCCCTAAAGAGGGTGCCCCTCATGACTCAGCTGTAAGTGGTGTGGTGGCCAATATTTCCCTAGGAATTTTCTGAAAGTCAAATGCAATATTTGTAGAAAGTCTAGCCACTTAGCTACTACGTGTTGGAGTAAGATTAGTTCTCTCCAAGAGGGGAGTAAGCTGCCACGTCCAGTTAACCATTGTGCAAAAGGGAATAATCTCTAGCAAGATGAGGGACCAAGACAAATACGGCCACGAGGAAGAGCTATTGTAGAGGAGTTGCCTCATGGTTATTGAGGCTGTATGTGTTGGAAATTGCAAGGAAGACGAGAGACGAAAGGAAGAGAGGAGAGAAGAGAGATAAGAGACACCGGATGTGGAACCCCAAAAGTGTGTCAACTGAGCACACATGATAGGAATATATAGAGGGGACTTGGGGCGCTATATATAGACAGACTATATATAGCTAACACCCCTGCTCAAATAAAGGTCCCTTACTATGGATGAAAAAAAATCATTGGGGGCTCAAGGGAAAAACCCACAGCTCTATATAGGCCTACCGTTATATTAATATTCAAAATATAAAATTACAAAGTTGAACTTACAAGAGCCTATTCATAGGCATCAAAGGAGCTACATCACTCATGAATTACAACATCAATGGAGAAGGAGCTACATCATTTAGGAGCTACATCACTCCTGAATTACAACAACATGAATTACAACATCAACGAAGAAGGAGCTACATCACTCAGGAGCTACATCACTCTTGAATTACAACAACCTATTCAGAGGCATCAAAAGAGCTTTATCACACCTAAATATACAACATGTAAAATAAGGATAAGCGACATCACTACAAAAGATAAAATCTCGAAGAAATTCCTTCAACTGAACTTGGGATGTAAGCAATATATCTGTCACATCAAAACTTAAAGAAAAATGTTACAGTGACATTAGAACAACAACACAAGGTCTATAGAGACGGTTCCCAATGTCGCTCTATAGACAACATAGCACATGTGGGACCCCATGAATAGAATATAAATAAAACAATTTGTCATCAGCTGGAATATAGATGCTCATCCTAGAAAGAATATAAATGAAATAATGTGTCATCAGCTGGAATATAGAACCTCATCAGCTAGAAAGAATATAAAGGAAACAATGTATCATAAGCTAGAATATAGACGCTCATCAATGGAATAACGAACGAGGACGATCATCATGAAGCATGGCAATATCAACATCCAAAAGTAATGTTGATGTTGAAATGTAGAGTAGAGAGAGAGAGAGAGAGAGAGAGAGAGAGAGAGAGAGAGAGAGAGAGGAAGCTTATCTGCTAAGTGGCTCTCGTAAGCTACCGGGTTTTTAAACAACCTCTCTATATCATCTCCCACTCTTATTTTGGGCAAATACAGAATGGCCTTCTTAGCATCGAAACTGACTGAGTTCATGTAACTTGGTGCTACAGGTTAGAATTTCATACCACAATTGTGAAGATCAACTGTAGATGGGAAGTGGGTTGGCTTCTCCACAAGCTTTTGAGTTTGGGAGCCTTGAGTGGCAATGCCATACAGGCAATCCAGCAAGTGCTTTCGACTGTGTATGTTGTTGACGACAACGTGGAAGCTTTCCTCAGAGCTGAAATAAAATGGAAGAACCTCACAAGCTACTTTGGTGACCAATTTTCCCCAATACTTTGAGTGCTTCTGCACTTGAGTCCTGCGCATTGTTGTCCTTTGACATGCTTATTCTAATGACCTCCAGAAGCAAGAACATTGAGATTTGATTTTCCAATAGGACAAAGTCCTGGAGGATGGATTTTTGCAAAGGGCGAGGGAACCGAAGGTTGTAATACGACACATAATGAAACGGGATGATGCTACCATTCTCCTGAGTAGAGGATTTCAAGACCTCCACCACAAAAGAGGCATCTAGGGCCAGCATGTAGGCGAGCTTGTTGTCCATTTAAGGGGAGGGACTTGGCAACAAAGGGGCAGGCCATGACCTTGTGCTTTTCCATCTCCTTAGCAGCAACAGCCTTGTAGCGCTCTGTCTCCTGATTGTCCAGGAAGGAGCTATGGTGGGGGCCGAGGGGGGATCGAGTTCACTGTGGTACGGGCCGATGGTGACAACCTGGGGAACAAAGGTATCGTGCTTGAGGCTACGGAGGGGGCTGGAGGCCATGAAGATGGAGGGGGAGGAGTCCCATGGCCCGCACAAGCAGGCGTCGAGCATGCCCTTGATGGAGAGCACCCATTCCTTCTCCTCCAGCTCGGGCGTATTTGTGCGCTCTGATACCATGTTGAAAACTACGAGGAAGATGAGAGACGAAAGGGAAAGAGGAGAGAAGAGAGATATGAGACACCAAAAGTGGAACCCCAGAAGTGTGTCAACTGAGCACACATGACAGGAATATATAGAGGGGACCTGGGGCGCTATATATAGACACACTATATATAGCTAACAGTATGTGTCAATGACGCTCAAACTTCTAATTTATGAGCTGTAATGAGAGGTCAAAAGATTAAAGAGGATGACAAAGGAATTGTAAAACTTGTCGATGAAAACCCTAAGCAAGATGATAGGGCAAAACAAGTTATGAATCCTTGTATGGAAGGTGGACCTCTACGGCTTGTTGATAGTAAAATTAATCTCGAGAAGGATAAAGGATTGCGAAGAAACAAGGTAAAAGTTAAAAAAGAAAGTAAGGCATATGCCTTTTGAACTAAGGGACAACCTGCTTGAGAAGCTATAGAAGTTGCGAAAAGTGGGTTTGATCTTCCTTGTTCAGCATACTGAATGGTGTTTGCCATTTGTGATTAGAAAGAAGAAGAATAATCAGATTCGGCTTTGTGTAGATTTTAGAGAGTTGAATAAATAGACTGTTAAAGACTACTACCTGTTTCCCTTTATTGACCAAAATTTGGATCAATTAGTGGGTAGGGAAGTATATTCGTTCATGGATTGTTGGAAAATTAAACACCATGCATTGAAATTTTCCTTGATCGTAGGAACACTATATCCACGGGGTTTTGATGATATCTATCACCGATGTGTGATACGTGAAGAGGTTCCATTTATCTTGGAAGAATGCCCAGACTCCGCTTTGTGGGGGGCATTTTGCTAGGTGGTTGACGGCACAAAAGGCTTCAAGAGCTAGATATTGGTGTCCGTCCTTTCCAAGATTCATTTGAGTATGTTAAGAGATGCGATACATGTCAAAGACATGACAATTTAGAGAAAAGGAAGCGACCATTTACACCTATTATGGGTATCCTTCCATTTGAGAAGTGGGGCATCGACTTCTGTGGGTCATGTTACCTAGTCATCTACTACTCAAAAGAGATACATTATAGTAGCCACTGATTACTTTACAAAGCAGTTAGAATCATAGATGACAAGGTAGGACAATGCAAAAGAGACTTCCAGTTTCCTACTTGAGCAAAATATCTGCCGTTTTGGTCCGCCAAAGGAAATAGTATCAGACCGTGGAACCATTTTTTGAATAAGGTGATTAAAAGTCTGATTGAAACATGGAAAATTAAGCATAACAAGAAAACCCTCTATAATCTGTAAGAAAATGGAAAATTTGAAAGTACTAAGAAGCAGCTTGTGGGTATCCTATCCAAAATAGTCTCCGAAAAGCAACGGGATTGGGATACAAAATTATATGTGGTAGTTTGGGCGTATATAGTCTCTCGATGGACTGCTAAGATGTGTCCCGCGATTTGAGGAGCGGGCACATTACAATTGGTATTAGAGCAAAACTTCTTAATGATGCATGATTGATTAATGTTCGGATCATAGACATATTCGAAATAAGCTAAGTGGTATGGCTTGATTGTCAGGCACCTTCTGCACCCACGAATGCTGACATGCAGGAGAAGAAGTTCCTTCTCAAGCAAATTAAGCCACCCGAGTTTGATGGCAAGGGAAAGATTGTTCAAGCTGACACCGAGATCTAGATTGAGTCCATGGAGGACTATTTTGAGGCAGCAGGAACTGCACTTGCTAACCAAGCCATGCTCGCCAAACTTAAGCTTACAGGTGAAGGGAGACTTTGGTGGAAACAGTGGTGCATAGACCAAGCGATCTCGGAGGGGTCACTTGGAATAAGCTTAAGGAAGCTGTGCGAGGGAGGTATTTGCCACCTGCCTATTGCATACAAAAGATGAATGATTTCTACGACTTGAAGTAGTTAGGATTATTCCTTGAAGCATACTATTCGAAGTTCGTTTCACTCCTAAAGTACGCATCCCCAATGGATATGACACAACATGTGTCAAAGTTCTATGTTGGGTTAAATCCACCCATAAACACTAGATTGGAATCAATGTGTCCAACAGACTTGCAAGATGCATTACTCTGAGCGAATCTAATCATCCAAGAACTTAAATCAGGCAACTATGATGAAGATGACTCACGAGATCAAGACAAGAGGTGCCACAAGTGTGGTGAGATAGGTCACATCCGTAAAAGATGTCCCAACCGCGGATGTTTCCACTACATTGAACTAGGACACATCCAAACAGATTGTCCTGAGTTGGACCCTAAGAATGAGGAACGTGCGGTCAAATGAAGCCGTCTAAACTCTACCTTTGGCTCATGTTATGAACCATATAATGATAAAGGCTTGGAGCCTATTGTAACCCCTTTGAGGATGATTAGATATCCTAGGAAGATTCTCTTGAGGTAATGAGTCTTTTACTTGGAATAAATCCTATTGAACCCTATGAGTTATGGCAAGTTGTTATTTTAAGATGAGAATTTGAGTAATCAAAGTTGCGTAGTGAAAGTGTGGTGGGCCTTAACCCACAAGCTATAATCCCCAATTGTGTTTGTCTCCCCCTAGTTTCTCTCGAGATGAGGACATCTCGATTCCTCTAAGGGGGAGAGGATGTAACATTTTCCCCCCTTTTTATAAAATTTAATTTTTTTTTTTCCCCTTTGCCTCCCCCCCGCCACAATATGTCAGGGAGAGAGGGAGAGGGAGTGATGTGGAAGAAGGGGAGGGGCATGCAGCCCAAGTGGCGGCGGGCCATTGCGCCCCCCCTTATAAAGACGATGGCCCCCCTGTTGGAGAGGAGGACAACGCCGTGCCCCCCCTCATGCTAGTGTAGTGTGGCCCCAGTAGGCAAAGACAGGTCTTCGCCCCTTCCAGCGATAGATGACGGCCCCCCCATCTTCTTGGCAGACAGGCCTCCCCCTACTAGCCGTGAGCAATAGGCCCTTCCCCCTCGTCATCCGATTTAGCAACCCCTTCCCTTGTGATCCCTGTTAGGATGAGAAGGGTCAAGGGAGGAGTGGCACGGGAGAGGGAGAAGAAGAGGAGGAGGAGGGAGAAAGAAGAAAAGAAGGAGAAGAGAAGAAGAAAGAAGAGAGGGAGGGAGAGAGAGGAGCAGAAGAGGGAGAAGAGAAAGAGAAAAGAAGAGGGAAGTAGTGGGTGAAGAAAAGAAGGGGAGAGTAGTAGAAGAAGAGAAGGAGTAGGAGAGAAGGGAAGAAGAGCGGAAGAAGGAAAAAGCGGGAAGAGAAAGAAGGAGGAAGAGAGAGAAGAGGAGGAGGAGGGCGAGAGAGAAGTAGAAGGAGAAGAAGGAGTGATAGGAAAAAGGGAAGTAGCGGGAGAAAAGAAAAAAGGAGGGAGAGAGAGAACATAAAGAAGGAAGAGAGAGAAGAGGAGGAAGAGGGAGAGAGAAGGAGAAGGAGAGAAGGAGTGGTAGAGAAAAGGGAAGTAGTGGGAGAGAAGGAATAGAAAAAGGAGTGAGAAAGAGCAGAAAAGAAGGGGAGAGATGTAGAAGGAGAAGAAGAGAAGGAGAGAGGTAGAAGAAGAAGAAGAAGAAGAGTTAGAGGAAGAGAGGAGTGAGGTAGTACAAGAAGACAAGAAGAAGAGAAAGAGAGAAAAGGAGGAGAAAAGAGGTGGAAGAGGGAAGAGAAGGAGACAAAGAGAGTAGAGAAATAAGAGGGAAGGAAAAGAAAAGAAGGAGAGAGAGAGAGTAGAGGAATAAGAGAAAAGGAGAAGAAGAGAAGGAGAGGGAGAGAGAGTAGGAGAGTAAGAAAAAAGAAGAAGAGAGAGAGAGAGAAACCACCACAAGTCACCCAAACCACTCTCCTGGCAACGAACCATCCAACGGTCTTTCCCAACCGAATGTGTCAAACTGAAACCGTTAAGGGCTAGATTGCCCCAATCTCCACAAGGTGAATGGCTCCTTAGAAGAAAGTCGCGAGAAGCGTAGGCATCCAAGCCACCGGTAATGCTAGAGGAGTGAGCATAATGACCAACGCAGCACACACGAATCAAGCCTAGGTTCTAAGTATTAAAAAATTAATTTAGGAATTACTTCTCGTTGAAGGGATGAAAGGATTATTGTCGTGCATAAGGTTTTGTTTACTCTAAGAACTAAGTTGCATGCGCGAATGGAAGAGTTTGAAATTCACATAAAATGATAAGGTTATCTCACATGAAATGATAGCTTTTACTCACTTAAAATGATGGGGTTATCACCTTGCTTCACATAAAATGATAGCTTTTTAACCAGTTCAGTGCATGAATAGTCATTTAGAATTCACGTTTTGCAATCATGGTAAAAAGGAACACATGAAATGTTAATTTTTGTTCATGAAATACAATTGCATCGTTAGACAAAACCCTAGACTTTCATAAACGCAAGCCACATGTGACTCGGGGCATTAGAAATAAGTATAAATTGCATGCGAATTGTTTCATCAATCTTGTTGTGGATTATCGCA
This sequence comes from Lygodium microphyllum, assembly GCF_053477565.2. Classification (NCBI taxonomy): domain Eukaryota; kingdom Viridiplantae; phylum Streptophyta; class Polypodiopsida; order Schizaeales; family Lygodiaceae; genus Lygodium; species Lygodium microphyllum. Next base: position 76,205,095 of record NC_141141.1, read on the forward strand.
AATGGATACGCCCCTAGCTTAGTTGAAGCTGGTGTCCTAACCCTAAATGGATTGTTGACCCAAGTTATGCTTGGCGGTTTGAAAAGGTTAAGCTAGTGTTTTGATACTTTAAAATTCTGATTGTGCATGCAATGGGATTGCGAGGCCTTGAAGCAAGAGGTTGTGCATTCAATTATTTGTTAATGTGGTTTTGGGATGTTAACCCAAGTGGGGAGTGTTTGATGATTTCATGGTCAGGTCTGAGATGATTGATTGCCATGGAAACGAAAGGGATGTTTTCCCTAGCAATTGTTACTATGTCGGTTGCTTCAGCTATGGTTGATTTCCTAAAGGGATAGTTAAGGAAGGATGGCGCTAGCTACCCCCCGCAAGCCGCCAAACCCTAACCAAGGGGTTTATGAATCCGCGCCAAGAATGTCGACCGAACCCACCGCGAGTCTAAGTCTCTCCATGGAAATCACTTGGCGTAGGAGGATGCTTGGGTGCTAGTGGGGGCTCTGGCCATAAATCCCAATGCCTTCGGGCCCTACATAAGTGTTCTACATGACTCGGGATGGGATCTTGAGGCCTTGATACTAGTTACAAGGTGGAATCTTGGGAGGATAAACCTTCAGGTTTTGTTGCCGGGAGACGGAAGAATTTTTTTGCAAAGGCAAGAACGAATACTTAATTCTCTTTTATGGGCAGGAGACACACATTAATCCAAAGATAAGTTAAGGAAGTGTTTGATCTTGTTTTATCTTGTCTTCATGTCTGTGGCCTAAATTACGTAAAGAAACCTATGATTAACGGGTTAATTAAGGAAGCTGCCTTTATATGTCAAACATAATGTGGTAGGTAATTAGAACACTAAAACCACCTCGGAGGGAAGCGTGGTGGATGTGACCGATGGGTCTATTCTACGAAAGGATGGTCTCCGTTAGCCGAGAGCTTTTCTCAAAGGAAATGTTGGGAAGAAGTCTATGACTTAGACAATGCTGACTAGGAACCCGGACTTTAGGTCAATCCTAGTGGGAACGGTCGGATAAGTTCTGTTGCAGGGCAGGCTTGAGAGACCCTAGTTGGTAAACCCCGTGTCATTTCTTAGGAGTGCCGGGCGGCATCTTCTAGATATATCTCTCGATGGACTGCTAAGACGTGTCCCATAATTTGAGGAGTGGGCATGTTACAAGATAGTCGAATGGTACTGCTTAGGAGTCCAATACGATTTAGGCCATGTGTAAATGGGTTTTAAAGGGCCAAAGGTTGTGACCCTTGGGGGCTCCCTAACAAAAATAAGATTTCATAGGGGGCATTTTTTGCAGCAAAAAAAAAAGGGTGATGGCGTCCTCTTCAACAGGTGACAATTTTGGAAGAGGGGGCCTATAGGCCATCTTCCACCTCCATGCAACTATACCAACTGATTAGATTAGCCTGATGTTGGTTCTCCACGCTTCCTCTATCGCCACCCTCGCCTTCAGAAATGGCTGCCCGGATGAGGAGATACTGAGGGGAGACGTTCAGCATTGAAGATGTACTTATGAATGGTCCATTGTCAGTCTGTATCAATGAATAAAAAACCTGCAACACGCAAATAAGCGATATGTCTCATTTTTACAAAGGAAATTTGCTTATTATTAATGCTTGATAGTTGAAATGGGATTCATATGAACAAAATTTTGTTTGAATCTTGTTTGCATTATGATTGAGGGCTGTTCATAAAAGAAATCAATATCCATAATAATAAATAGTCGCAATAATTAAATTATAATTTAAAAAGTGTATTTTTAATATAAAAATGAATATTTTATTGATTTTGGGTGGAGAAAAGAGATGCGCATGGGATAGAATTCTAAGACAAAACATCTTTTAGCTGTCATAATTAGTCACTAATCATAAATAAAAAATAATCTATTTTTATGCACAAATAAATAGAGAAAAATAGCTAAAAATAAAAAACAATAGGATTTTTGCATTATACAAATCTAGAAAATTATGATTCATGGTTGTAACTGTATAACAAAGCTAAGGAATGAAATTTGGATTCATTTTGGCTTTGTTTATGTGTCATAGGTGATGATTTTTCTATTTTATGCGAGAAATATATACACAATAAAACCCTACACCTATGCAATGTAGCATAACCTAAACGTTAGAGGAAAAGGGTGAGGTTAAGAGATTGAGAGGATTGAAAGGGTATGAATAATTGAAATATTTGACTATGCATTGCATTTAGAATTGTGATATTTCAGTTTAAGAGGCTAGTAGCACGAGGAATCGCTGCTAGTCTCCATACATCGAAGCACATATTTAATGAAAATCATGAAAGGACTGTTTTTTATCCACATCACAAAATGTTGATTTGATAAATATTGTTTGTGCACTAGGATCATATGCACTATGCATGACGCACGACATGGTATCACTCCTAGATTGCATGGTAATTTTCTTCCTAGGACATGACTTATACATTGAGTGGAAATGAACCTTTGTTGTAGGACAGATGTACGCTTTCCTTGGGACTGTTTGGTGAGGATCTATATATTCCTAGATTGTATAAAACAAGAAAAGAGTGGAGTTTGTGCGTTATGTTTTATATGTTTGAGTGATGCATCTTAGGGCCAATCCTTGAGGTGTAGGAGAGTCGTAGTGGAGTTGCGGCAGTCAACCAAGAAGTGCTTCCTCATGTCTGTGTTATGAGGCACTATGCTTATATATTATGGGAGCTTCCTCTAAGGATAAGGGAAGATAAACGTTGAACTACATATCAATTACAAATGCATAATTAAGTCTATCTAGTATACATTAGTGTATTACAGACACTCTTGGCCCGTGAGACTATGTGGTGGGGTTGTCTGTTGTGTGCATGAGGTCTAGCTACTGCCATAGCTAGTGCCGACCCATTTTAGGTCCCATCAAACATGGTTTTTGAGGGGGAGTTACACATCAATGGTGTGTGGTATTGGCAAGAGGCTACATATAGTGATGCACTTCAACTACTAGTAGCAAGAAGGCTCAAAGTAATTGAGAAGGTAGCTATCGAAGCCTATGAACTTTACAAGGCAGATGATGGTCACACCAAAGCTAGGCTAATCACTGGTGCAAATCCTTCGTATCTCTCAAATGGTGGAATCTAAGAGGCTAGAGCTTCAACAACATGCTTCATGAAAGTTCGTAGTGGAAATTTGTAGTTAATGCATAAATGACTTCTATTTTCTACAACCTTCAATCGGTTCAAAAATTAGGGTGGTGGATGTGTGTATTAATAGAAAGATACATTTTCAGCAAAGGTTGGTCTTCTATTTTGGAGCTAAGAGGTTGTGAGAGATCTTGTTGTCCATTGATCCCATAGTATTTCCTAGTTTGGATTATAATATCCCCTTTAATGTGCACATATTCATTCTCATCTAAGTGCATCCCATGAAGCATGTTGGAAATTGCGAGGAAGATGAGAGACAAAAGGAAGAGAGGAGAGAAAAGAAATATGAGACACCAGAAGTAGATCCCCAAAAGTGTGTCAACTGAACACACATGATAGGAATATATAGAGGGGACCTAGGACGCTATATATAGACAAACTATATATAGCTAACACAGATTATATATAGCTAACACCCCCGCTCAAATAAAAGTCCCTTACTATGGATGAAAAAACCCTTGGGGGCTGAAGGGAAAAACCCATAGCTCTATATAGGCCTACCGTTATTGATATTCAAAATATAAAATTACAAAGTTGAACTTACAAAAGCCTATTCATAGGCATCAAAGGAGCTATATCACTCGTGAATTACAACATCAACGCAGAAGGAGCTACATCACTCAGGAGCTACATCACTCTTGAATTACAATAGCCTATTCAGAGGCATCAAACGAGCTTTATCACTCCTAAATAAGGATAAGCAACATCACTGCAAAAGATAAAATCTCCAAGAAATTCCTTCAACTGAACTTGGTAAGGATAAGGGACATCACTGCAAAAGATAAAATCTCCAAGAAATTCCTTCAACTGAACTTGGATGTAAGTAGTATATCTGTCACATCAAAACTTAAAGAAAAATGTTACAGTGACATTAGTACAACACAAGGTCTATAGAGACGGTTCGCGATGCCGCTCTATAGACAACATAACACATGTGGGGCCCCATGAACAGAATATAAATAAAACAATTTGTCATCAGCTGGAATATAGATGCTCATTAGTTGGAAATAATATAAATGAAATAATGTGTCATCAGCTCGAAACAATGTATCATCAACAATTTGTCATTAGCTGGAATATAGATGCTCATCAACTTGATTTTTCAATTCTTGAAGATTCTTCTCAAGTATTTATATGGGATGTGATCTAAGCACATATCTTAATATTCATAAGCAAATCTATCCTCCCGAAGTCAGCACATGTCAAGTAACAGATGGCTTGATTATCAAAGGCCATATATGTCCAATTTGGACCAGTCCAACAATCGCATACACTGAGTGTGTAAAGTGAAGCAGGTAACAAATCAGCAAGGGCACTATTTTACAATGAATACCAAAGACAGTCATCTAATCTGTCCAAATATAACTGCTATGACTGTGCAAAGATGGCCATATGCAAGCCATTTTCAGACTCTAATCCATTAAAGCAGTCTTCCGGTAGATTTTATCCCCACTAACAATCACTCTTGGAAAATTATTTTGACATGCACGCGAACTAATCCATGGTAGAAACAAGTGCTGTGTCAACAGCATGTAAGATTCTCACAAGCTTGAGATAGTACGAACCTTCATAGATGGAGGACTGCGCAAGACGCAATGCAGTAAGAATGCGAGGGTTGGCGATGGACGGAATCGGCCTTGCTCTGATACCATGTTGGAAACTACGAGGAAGATGAGAGAAGAAAGGAAGAGAGGAGAGAAGAGAGATATGAGACACCAGAAGTGGAACCCCAAAAGTGTGTCAATGGAGCACATATGATAGGAATATATAGAGGGGACCTGGGGTGCTATATATAGATAGACTATATATAGCTAACATAGACTATATATAGCTAACAAAGCATAGGGATTTGTATGGACCTACTCATCCTTTTTCTAGGCAAACCATTCACATAATAGCTAGCACAAAGCTCAGGTTCCAAAATATCATAAGGGGCTTATTGGGCCCTCGTCGTCTTGCTAAAATTAATGTATCTATGAATCCATTTATTCTACCCTTAATAAGATATGACTTGGCCCTAGACGTTTTCATCTTTATTTTGTATTGAGTTAGATCAACATCTTCCTATCATGGCTTTTCCAAGCTTTTTTGGGCACAAAGGGGAGAAAGCTCTAGACTTTTTGGATGACTTAGAAATGGTCTTCCTAGTCACAGGCCGAGATGATCAAGCAACCAAAGTACGGGCCTTCTCTTTTTTTCTAAAGGGTGATGCTCTAGTGTGGTATCAAGATCTCTCGAAGGCTACAAGGGGTAACTGGGAGGATCTCAAGACGGCATTCTTGCACGAGTACCAAGATATAGAGCCTCCTGAAGATCTTTGGAGACAACTCTTAGATCTTTGCCAAACCTTACCAAGGGAGTATGAATCATATGAAGGCATGTTTATAAAATTGTGAGATAAATGAATAGCCTCCTTAGCCGAGGGAGGGAGTATATGTAATTACCTTAAGAAAGTATGTTTTCTGGCCAAACTTCACCCTCTACTAAGGGAGAAGGTGAAATGCAAGTTTCCCATATCCTATGAAGAATTAGTCACTTATGCTAATAGGGAGAAAGATAGAAAATTGAAGTATTAAGCCCAAATGAAGGGGAGAGTTGAGCCCATGCTTGGGGAAGTTACTATATATATATCCTCTACATCATGTGCATTCAAGGCCTATTTATAAATATACTTATCTGTGAGTTTTTCGTGAATAAAAAATGATAATTTTCTATTCAATCTGTAAATAATCCCTTTATATTATACCCTTTTGTATGTAAAAAATGTATAAAAATGGTATTTTAAAAATACCTTATTTTGAACCCATGTGATGCACACATATATTTATGAATAACTTACTCAAGAGCCCATGCACATTTTATCAACCATGCCAAGACCTAGAGAAATAGTAGAGGCTCCATTTGAACCAGAAATGCCACAGCAAGAGCTCCTACAATGCATTACTAATCAACTTGAAAGCTTTTCGTTGAATTTAGTGCAAGGAGTGTGCCCCCCTCCCCTTCCAAATGAAGGTAATGAGGGTCCAAGGAGATAAGAAAGAGAGTATGTTTGCTATAATTGTGGGGAGATTGGCCATGGTATGTACTTTTGCCCTCATCCGAGGTGTTTGCTAGGAAATGGGTTCTAACCAAGAAGGAGGGAACAACAAGTGACACCACCTGGAGAGATGCTTGTTCCATCGAATCCAAGGCCTCCACCACTGGTTCAAGTTCTCCAGCATCCTCGACCAAGCCACTAGAGAATTGTGATGTCAGGATGATCAGTTTGGATGAGAGTGATGTCAAAGGGAAGACCAAAGTAGCAGAGGTTGAAGGGAAAAAAGCCCGTAGGATTGAGAGGATGGAGCCTACACCACCAAAGGAGTTTCAAAATATAGAAGAAGAGGCAGAGTATTCAAAGGCTACAAAGACACGCAGGAGTAAAAAGAGGAGGGCTCACTCGCAAGGACACATTGAGCCAGATATCTGCATCTATTAATGCATCTATCTCCAACAGTGCGGCAACAATGGTCAAAGATGGTAAGACTTAGACCCATGAAGAATAGACACGTGAATAAAGACAAAAGATATTGTGCCTCTAGTGGAAGCCAAAATCAATGGGTTGAGAGTATCAAAAACATATGTGGATGGAGGTGCAGAGATTTGTATCATGACGGAAAAATTGATGCATCATTTGGGATTAGAGGTAAGTGAAACTACTAAATTTGGGGCTAAAATGGCTAGCAATGTAGTAGTAAATTTTTTGGGAGTTATAAAGGAAGTCAAGGTAAAAGTGTGTGGAGTGCAATTGGAGCTTGACATGTATGTGATGCCAGTGAAGGGGGACGGCTATCCACTCATTCTTGGGTGACCATGGCTAATGGAAATGAAAGCCAGACAAGATTCAGAGACATGGGCCTTAGAGCTAAGGCCATAGAAGGGCTGCCGAAAAAATGGAAGAGCACTATCTACAACATGAAGGAGGGCCGATAGGAGGATCTTATGTTAGAGACCACCGCTGATGAATATAGATCTAGCAAGGATTGGTCATCTACAACAGTGGGTGAGCCTTCTAAAGAGGAGGAAGAAAGCTCTCTAGAAATGATGGGGATTACATGGAAAGGGCCTTCTAGAAGTGAAGTTCTACAGCAGCTTCCAAAGATCAAGGAGGGTTTAGAAAAAATATTGGTTAAGAATCTATCAGCTGAGGAGAAATCCTCCTACATGGAAGTGGTGATAAAACACTCTGCACTTTTTATTTCTGATCATGAACACATTACAGGTGCGATGGCAGTACAAAATCACATTAATCTAAAAGATGGAGCAAGGCTAGTGGTGCAGTGACTACGATGGTTGGGAGTAGTTCAACAAAACACTCTACTCACTAAGGTGGAGCGACTTTTGAAGGCAAGTTTCATCTATCTAGTAGGGGACTCAGAGTGGGTTTTAGCTATAGTGGTGACACCCAAGAAGATTGGCAAATGGAAAATTTGTGTGGACTACAAGCCACTAAATGCTGCAACAAAGAAAGATCACTTCCCTCTTCCCTTTTAGAATGAAATACTCAACAAGGTGGATGGGCATGAGAGATACATTGTTTGTGATGGATATTCAGGTTATTCCATATCCGAATAGCTAAGGAGGATCAATAGAAGACCACCTTCATCATGCCTTGTGTGTGTTTTTCTTACAAAGTAATGGCATTTCGATTAACAAATGTCCCAACTACCTTCGAGTGATTCATGAATTATGTCTTCCAACAATATTTTGGTAAGTCCATCAAGGTCTTTATTGATGAATTTTGTATTTATAGTTCTAAGGCTCTACATCTAGGGAAGGTGAATGAAGGTTTCAATGGCCTCACACAAATTGGAGGGTAGCTAAACCATGAGAAGTGTCATGTTGGTGAAAGTAATGTAAGTTTCTTAGGGCATGTCGTAAGTGAGAGGAGCATTGAAGCAGATTCAGACAAAATTAAGACCTATTGGCGGCGGTGCCGTCACCATCTTCTATGAAGGAACTAACCTCTTTCATTCAGAAGGTGTGATATATGGGACGGTTCATTCATTTCCTCTCCCAATTAGTGTTTATTTTTATTTGAGCTACATGATTACTTACCTTGTAATGTTTGATGTGTTCTCTCAAACTTGAGTACTTTTAGAGAATACACTTGATTGTATCTTCCCACATGTTGCCTTTAGTATCTTCACTCTTTTGTGTTGTGCCCATGGATTTGGTTTCCACATGCATAAATATTTGAAACCACATGTTCCCATACTTTGGATCTCCCTTTGTGATTATAGTTTTAAATAACTACCAGGTACAAATTAAAAATAAGTCACTAGAAAGTTACCCTTTGAATAAAATTGAAAATATAAATTTCAATGTGTGGGTTTGAAAGTTTCTTATGTTCCTAATCCAAATGAAATAACCAATAAGATTATTCTTCTAATTTAAAACTTAAAAAATAAAAATTCTATGTATAATACATTCAATCTCTTTTCTTTGATATTGTTTCCTCTTTTTTGGGTTGTTTGTTGTAAATGATTCATCATTTTCTTATTTGATTGAACTAAATATATAGATAATTAAAGAATAAAATGTATTTTTAATTTTAATAAATTATATAAATATTATCATAAAATAAATATTAATATTTATCTTTCACTTTCTCAAACGTTTTCACAATACTTATAATTTTTCTCATCTATATGAACCTATATTTGAAAATAAACTTAGTAATCAAATTCAAAAACATATAACTACAAGAAAATGAAAGATATACTTTATCTTTGCTTAGGTTGTTGATGTTTTATTGTATAGTTTCTTTAGAATATACTCTTTTTGTCACACCATGTAACAACTTCTTTGAAAAGCTTGCATAGAGTCAAAATGAATTTTAACATAGATATCAAAACATGATTTGATGTATATTCTTGAAATTCTTGAAAGCTTTCTTCTCCTTTGACAAAAATATTCATCTAAGATAAATAAATCTTTATATATAAACATATTATATATATATATAATCTTAAAAATTTAAAAAAATTAAATAAAATCATTACATGTGTAATGATAAATCTATTTTTTTATCTTCTTAGTGACCTTCAAGGGTTTTTTCTTCTCCAAAAAGGCTAAGATAATGCCAAACTATAACGTGTCCACTAGCATTATCCAGGACACGTCTTAGCAGTCCATCGGAAAGGATGTCTAGAAAGCTCCGCCCAGCACTCCCATGGAATGTTACGGGTTTTGCGATCTAGGGCTTCCCGCATCTGCCATGTAGCAGAAGTATTCTAGCCATTCCCACTTAGGATCGATCGGAATTAGGGTTTTCCTGATTGGTCATCACCTAACAGCAACTAGCGTCGGACCCAAGCGAACTACTTTACGCAGAAACGCCAGGTCCGAAGCGGATTCACGCTGCACTTGGTTCAAGGAGAATGGAAAACGAGAGGGATGCAAAGCTCAACCTCTCTACCATAAGGCATAGTCCCATTCCGTTCCCCTAAAACAGCGTAAATCGGGTAAGACATAACTTTAGGTCATCGCTTTCATTATTCGTTTCCTTTGACGATCATCCCGCTGTTCTTCGGGATTTTGAGAAAAGTTCCCGGCTAACCGGGACCACCCAACCGTAGGACGGGCCCATGGCCCATCCTCCGCACTTTCCTCGGTTTGTTTTAGTTATGTAATTACCTAACACATTAATTTGGACATGTAACAATTAGCTTCTTTAATTAATCCATTAAGCATTGGTTCCTTCACGTAATCTTATCACGTGACATAGAAAAAAACAATATCAAACAAGCTCTTTATTAACATAACATCATTTTTATCTTTGAAATACAAGGAGTTCTGCCCGTAGGCTTGTCCATAATCTGTCCGAAGGCTATCCAGTAATCCACAGGGATCAATAATCCAAGCTTCTGCCCGTAGACTAGTATGCGGGCCTCGAGATCCAATCCCAAGTCACGTTAGCCTCTTGTGTAGGACTCGGAAGGCAAGGGATTTACGGCGAGAGCCCCCCTGGCACCCAAGCGTCCTCTTGCTCCAAGTAGAGCTCAATGGAGAGACCTCTCGCGGCGGGTTCGGTCGGTACGTTCCCGGTGCGGTCAACAACCCCCTCGGTTAGGGTCAGGCAGGCAGTCGAGGGTAACTGAAGCTGCCTCTCCCTTTAGGCCTTCAACCTGAAGTATAGATATTCATTTAATTTGTAATTCATAAATCAACAGTGCTCTTAATTTTCTAGCAAGCACAAACACTTTCATTAACCGATCTTGTTGTTAGCAAACTGTTAAGGAATGATTCTTTCCTTTCAAATGCATCAGCACTCGTTCTAGGGTGTCTTGCAACTTGGCAAGATCCCTTATATTCTGGGTTAGGGCGTACCCTATTCACCCCAACTTGGTTAACCCTAAAGTTCATTGGATACTTTTGTTTCCGGTTTTTAACCTTTCTTATTCACAAGGATATCAAAGAATACATCCTTTTGCAAGATAACTTGCGTAAGGATCCACCATCCTTGTTGAGGGTATTTAACCTTTCTTCTTGTGAATCAATCACAAGACCATATGACTTCATACTTACTGTGCAAGTCCTGCATCGTAATATACGATGAAACATTCAGTTTTAATTTCTTTAAGCTGACGTTTGTCGGACCTAGGGTCTTTTTTTTAAAGATCCTCAGGGACAAACCCTAGTTCTTTTACATTTATGAATTTATTGACCCTACAATTAGGGAAGGTAGTCAAGTGTTTAAGGTATAAACGTTTCTTGGTCTTTAAATCATTTCCAAGGCATATTTCGCAGCATAGGTATTTCTAAGTTTACATTAATTCGGTTATCTTTTAGAAGGTAATATTGAGATCACCTCGGCACGATTTGTTATTCTTGTGATAATTGATTTTTTAGTCCTAAACTTTATTGCTTTGAGGTTAGGTAGATTCAATTAATCTTCTTTTTTTCCTTGCAAATGAAACTCATGCCAAATAACAATCTTTTCCTTGCTAAGATATGCAATTAGCAATGATAACTTCCTAGAATTCAAGCAACGTAAGAAACCTTTCATGAATTTCATCTTCTATGATGATTCGTTGCAAAAAAAAAGAATCAGGGTTAATGGTGCAAGATGCAGTTTTTATACCTTCAAGATTTAACCGAAACATACTACTATAGTAGGTAGATAATCTTGCTCGTAAATCGTTTCAAAGCATGATGCTATTTGAAGGAGACTATGTTTATTATATTATCATTTTTGCATGTTCAATTAAACTAAACTCCTTCATCGTAAATAACTAGGACAAAATATATCTTATCCCAAACAATTCATCTTGCATGATTAAATTAAAACCGATATAAAATCAAGAAGGAAAAACCTGGTTTTGGGGTGAGATATCTACATGGATACCAGGAGATGACCCTCCCACAGCTACTCCTTGGACTTTCTTAGGCGGCATCGCAGTTGTAATCCTTCAAATGTGAAGGCAGCTTTTACCTTCCCTTTCGGATTTCCACCGTCTCACTTTTCGAGGCAAGGAGCCGTTTAAAGGATTGACCACGAGAAGGGTAATAAGACCTTTAAGGTCTTAGCTTTTTTGGAGAGGGAAAGGTTTATAAAGCCTCAGAAGGCCCTATAGGGTATATACACAGTAAAAAGGTTATGGGTGAGTGTGGCTTTGCAACCATATGAACCTTGGGAGAACTTTGGGCTTGGGGTAAAAGGTATAGGAAGGGGGAATTTTTTTTTAGAGAGGTTTTAGGACACAGAGTAGTAAAGGCTTTAGGGATTAAAACCGGGGTGAAAGGCAAAGGTGAAGGGTGAAGGCTTATAGTACGGGGGAGGAAAAAGGGTATGTAAGGAAAAGGGGACACGGGGGGGTAACGGCTTGGGGGGAGTGTTAAGAAAAAGGAATATGAGGGGGGGTGCAACACGGTTTCAAAGAAACACAAGAAGGGACTTTACAAATTTAGGAACGGGGAAGGGATTTGTGGGTTATGAGGCCAAGGGTTGTGGGGGTTTAACGGCCCCTCGGGAAGGGATTAAGGCCTTAAGATCGGGACGTGGTGAAAAGGATTTCTAAGGGGTAGAACTAGGAGGGGGGGAAAGGGTAAGGGAAGGGTATAGGAAGGGGGGCTTGAGGGTTTTAGAAAAAAAACCGGGGTGAAAGGGTTCTAAGGTATAGGAAGGGGGGCTTCAGGTGGCCCCCGTTAGAAGCTTCAAGAAGCTTCTTGAAGCTTCTGTGGGGGGGTTGGTCAGGAACCACGTGGGGGGAAAATCTTCTGACGGCGTCCACAGGGGGGGTGAATGTTTGTAGGCGGCAACGAAGGGCTATCCCACCTCATTCAGCACGACGTTATGGCGGCCTCCTTCTATAGATTTTGCAGGGCCGTAGCGCAGTGTTCGGCAGCGGTCCTTCCTCCTCCCTCAGCAGCAACACGAATGATGGCTTCGTTCCTACTCTCTCACGCCTCCCTTGTCTCTGCCGCCCACCCTTGATTTTATAGGGGAGGGGAGGGAATCCTCTCCCCTCCACATGTCCATCAGCATGCTTATGGAGCCGAGCAAGCTCCAGCGAGGAGCTTGCTAGCTCCTCTATCCCCCCTCTACACTTCCAGCGTGATGCACCGCCGTGTGAGAATGAGAAATTCAAAATATATATATTTGATATATTACATTCTCTCCCCCTTAGAGGAATCGAGATGTCCTCATCTCGAGATAAACTGGGATATTGATGGTTGAGAGTGTCTTCTTCTATCCAAGTGGCATCCTCTTCGAGATAATCTTTCCACTGGACGAGGCATTCTCTCAAGGTTCTGGATCTTAAATGTTTCTCCCTAACATCTAAGATCCTATCTGGCCTTAGTTCAAGGACTCCTTGACTAGGCATTACAATTTGTTGGTCATCAAGTACATGGTTAAGGTTGGGTATATATTTTTTCAATAGGCTGATATGGAATGCATTGTGAACCTTTAGGTTCTCAGGGAGTTGCAATCTATAAGCATTGGGTCCTAGGCATTTGAGGATTTTTTATGGCCCACAATACCTTGGACTTAGCTTCTTGCAATCTCCTAGGGATAGAGAACTCTTTTTAGGGCGTACGTGAGTGAAGACCATGTCTCCTTCTTCGAAGATTTTTCTTGATGCTTCAAATCTACGTATGCCTTTTGTCTATCCTTGACTGCTTGTATGTCTTGACTTATTGACTTTATTTGATCATCCATGTCTTCCAACATCTGTCTTGATGCTTCAACCCTTAGGGTTGGATCAGAAAAGTTTAGGGGACTTCGACAATCATGACCATACAATGCTTGGAAAGGAGTCATCTGAATGCTCTACTGGTAAGAAACATTGTAGGAAAATTCAACCAATGGCAAGTATTGAATCCACCTCTTCGGCTCTTGACAGCAGTATGCCCTAAGCATATCCTCGATGACTTGATTTACTCGCTCTATTTGGCCATCCATTTGGGGATGGTAGGCAGTGCTAAAACTGAGTTGAGTCCCAATAGCTTCAAAGATAGCTCTCCAGAAGTGTGATGTGAAGAGAGAATCTCGATCACTAATGATTCTTCTGGGTAAACCATGTAGTTTGAATATCTCTTTGATAAACAATCTTGCAATGTCGGAGGCTTTATAGTTTTTCTTTACTGGAGTAAGGTGTGCAAATTTAGTAAGCATGTCAACTACAACCATGATGGAGTTGTATCCTCCCTGGATTTGGGGTAGGCCTACAACAAAATCCATACTAATGAATTCCCATTTCATTTGGGGGATGTCAAGGGGTTGCAATTTCCCTGGCATCATGACATGTTCGGCTTTGATACGTTGGCAAGACAAACACTCAGTGACATATTTGAGGACGTCACCTTTGAGCCTCTCCCAATGGTAGCTCTTCCTAACTGCATTAAGAGTCTTAGCATAGCCAGGATGTCCTGCGAAAGGGGAATCATGAGCTTCCCACATTATCTTCTGCTTAAGTGACTTGCTTGCTGGTATACACAGCCTTGTTCTGTAGTAGACAAGTCCATTATCAATGGAAAATTCCTGATACTTAGCTTGCAACTTTTGATTCTGCTCGTTGGTAGAGATTTCCTTTAGCATTGTTTGGTAGGCCAAATCATGGCATGCTTCCTCTCTAGCTAACTCAAGTATAGGGTTGTTTGGAATAGATACTTTTGTAGCTAGAGATCTGGTCGTTGATGGATTCTGCAAGATTAGGGAATTTAGGAATGCCTTGCGACTAAGTGCATCGGCAACTACATTCTCTTTCCCTGGTCGGTACTTGATTTCAAAATCATATTCCTGCAACACTTCAATCCATCGACGTTGCCTCATGTTTAGTTCGTTTTGGGTAAAGATCCATTTGAGACTCTTATGGTTGGTTACTAGAGTAAACTTGTTACCTAACAGGTAGTGTCTCCAAAGCTTTAGGGCATGGATGATAGCTAGTAATTCCAGATCATGCGTAGCATAATTTTTTTCATGGTTCTTCAGTTTCCTTGAAGAGTATGCTACTGGATGACCTTTCTGCATAAGTACACACCCCAAGGCAAGAATGCTAGCATCAGTTACTACCTTGAACTCCTTATTGAGGTCTGGAAGTTTTAGAATAGGTGCTGATACCAACAATCTGTCGAAGCTATTTTGTTCGGGAGTTGACCATGCAATAGAAGTCTGCTTCTTCAGTAAATCCTTCAGAGGTGTTGCAATCAAAGCATAGTTTTTGATGAAGACCCTATACCATCCTGTCAATCCATGAAAGCTACGTATCTCTTTGATGGATACTGGTATTGGCCATTCAAGCACATCTTTGACCTTGGCTGGGTCTACTGATATTCATTCTGATGATACTATGAATCCCAAATATTCAATCTGACGCTTGAAGAATGCACACTTTTTCATTTTTGCATATAGCTTATGTGATCTCATTGTCTCAAGGACAATCCGTAGTTGAGGTTCATGATCTTCTTCTTGTTTAGAATAGACTAAAGTGTCATCGAAGAGGACAAACATGAAATCATCAAGATATGGCCTAAAGATGTCCTGCATTAATCTATTGAAGGTGGCAGGTGCATTCGTAAGCCCGAATGACATAACCAGGAACTCAAAGTGCCCATATCTTGTATTGAAGGCCATCTTTGGGATATCTTCTTCCTTGATCCTTATCTGATAGTAACCTGACTTGAGATCAATCTTGGAGAATATCTTTGCACCCTGAAGACGATCAAGAAGCTCATCTATTCTAGGAATAGGATACTTGTTCTTGACTGTTGATTGATTCAACCCTCGGTAATCAATACATAGTCGAAGTGTCCCATCTTTCTTTTTCTAAAATAGTACTCGAGCTCCCCACGGTGAATTGCTAGGCCGGATGTAGCCCTGATCTAACAGTTGCTTGAGTTGTTCTTTTAGCTCAATTGCTTCTGGTATGGACATTCTATAAGGTCTCTTGGCAATTGGCGCAGCTCCAGGTACTAACCTAATCTCATGATCCACTTCTCTTTGAGGTGGAAGTTCGGTCAACTCTTCAGGGAATACGTCCGCGTATTCCTTTAGCCAAGAAGGTCCTTCATGAGACTCTTTCTTTTGATCTAACTTGTTGAGTTTGATCAAGTAAACAGGTAATCCATTTCTGACTCCTTTTATGATCTGGGATACTTTGGCCAATTGGATTCTTGGCACTCCTGCCTCACCTTGAGTTGTGACTAATTCCCTTTCGGAGTTTCGAAAGGAAACTTGACCCTTTCCATAGTGAATATGAGCGTCGTTGGGCTTAAGCCAATCCATTCCGAGTAGACACTCATGGATACCTAAATTCATGACTCTGAATTTAACTAAAGTCTTATTTCCTCCCAGAAAGAATTCCACCTTAGCAGTTTGCCTGGTACAAGTTACCTCATGACCATTTGCCAATTCCACAAGCAGGGTAGGTGCTTCTACTATGGCTATTCCTAATCTTTTTGCACATGCTGGTGAGATAAAGGAATGTGTACTGCCACAATCAATCAAGGTTTTGAAACCTTTACCTTGATAGTCCGACGGTGTCTAAATCGTCGAGAACTGGCGATTTGGCCCTTTCTTGTGTAAAGCGGCATGGACTGTCGCTCTTTCGAACTCTGCTTCCATGGTCGGATCTTCTTCTTCCCCTCCTTCGCACATTTGCCTATTGGCAATGCAAGCGGTTCTTCCTCTTCCACAGGTAGCGGCTCCTTGACCATGGCCTGCTCCTTGAAAAGGCGCTTGGCGATGTCCTCCACTGAGCTTGGGACATTGCCTCTTGAAGTGATCGGGCTCATTGCAGTGGAAACAGCGAAGGTTTTGGACATTACTTTGAGTAGGAACAAAGTTGTTGACGTTATTCGTCCTTGATTTCTTTCTTTGTCCCTGATTATGACCTTGAACTCTCTTCATTTGAGGTCTGAATGCTTCTCTGTTCGGGTCATTATAAGACCAAGTTTTGTTACCCCTTGGTCTAGCTTGCACCTCCTGAATTAAAGGCGCCGCTCGAATGAGTGCATCCTGAAGATCTGATGGACGCATAGATTCGAGACGGGTATTTGCTGGTGGATTTAAGCTCGCACAAAATTTGGACACCTGTTGTGTCATGTCCATTTGTGGTGCATACCTTAAAAGTGAGACGAATTTAGAGTAGTATGCGTCAAGAGTGAGTCCTAGCTATTTTAGCTCGTAGAACTCATTCATTTTCTGCGTGCGATATGCAAGTGGTAAGTATCTTCCCTGCACGGCTTTCTTCAGCTTCTTCCAGGTAACGGATCCCTCTACGATCCCTTGATCCCTACACCATTGCTTCCACCAAATTCTGGCTTTGTCGGTGAGCTTTAACTTGGTGAGAATAGCCTGATTGGCGGGTGCAGTACTGGCTGCTTCAAAGTAATCCTCCATGGATTCAATCCAAATTTCAGCATCAGCCTGGATGAATTTGCCTCTCCCGTCAAACTCGGGTGGCTTAATCAGCTTGAGGAGGAACTTCTTCTCCTGGATCACAGCAGTACTTGATGTAGAAGGCAAAATTGGAACTTGTATCTGGGGTTGTGCTTGAATAAAGGTTTTCTTAACGTTATTATACGATAATCGACGTTAGCTTATATTACATCTTTAATTCAACTATCTCATAAACAATGTAGCTACTTAACTTTTTATCAATTCGTATGCACAGCCATACATCGATAAAAAGAAGTCTTTATTTGTATTTACATGGGCATAGCCCTTTTGAATACAACGTTTCATGTGATGATAAGCCAATTGTTACATTTAGTTTGGGGAGAACAACGTTGCATTGCATTTATATACAGGAACTATGTAATAGTAGGGTTTTGGGTCATGGATCTTTAGGAATTGGTAAGTCATTGGAAGTTCATGATATCCTTTCCGTTGAAATCCATACTTCTCATGGCGGCCCAACACTTTAATCTTGTCGGCGGGGACTACACGAGTTACTTCCTCATATACATATGAGTTCATCTCAACCATCTGACCTCGAATATGTAAAGTCAAATTTATATGAGCTTCCACAAAAACAAATAGCTTCACAACTTTCAAGTCTTCCAACCACTTGATCCTTTTTAGGTTGGTCTGTAGATAAGCAAACCGGTGGGCGGCTATATAGTAGATTCCTGAAGCACCCGTCCATCGTCATTCTATGTACAAAGGTGATGGATTATAAATCTGCTCTAGGATGTTCATAATCCCAATTCTTTGTCTATAAAGCGGAGAATGCATTGCAGTCATAAACATGACTTGAAATCTCAAAAAAATGAAGTAAAGAAATTGTTGTTGTCCAAACATTTTTTTACCCTCGATGCTGTCTTGTAGAATTACGAAGTGTGGAACAAGTTTTTGGATTTTCGAGTCATGTTATGAGGGGGGGTATAGGAAGGGGGGCTTGAGGGTTTTAGAAAAAAAATCATGGTGAAAGGGTTCTAAGGTATAGGAAGGGGGGATTGAGGTGGCCCCCCTTAGAAGCTTCAAGAAGCTTCTTGAAGCTTCTGTGGGGGGGTTGATCAAGAATCACGTGGGGGAAAAATCTTTTGACGGCGTCCACAGGGGGGGTGAATGTCTGCAGGCGGCGATGAAGAGCTATCCCACCTCGTTCAGCACCACATTATGGCGGCCTCCTTCTACAGATTTTGCAGGGCGGCAGCGCAGCGTTCGGCAGCGGTCCTTCCTCCTCCCTCGGCAGCAACACGAACAATGGCTTCGTTCCTACTCTCTCACGGCCTCCCTTGTCTCTGCCACCCACCCTCGATTTTATAGGGAAGGGGAGGGAATCCTCTCCCCTCGATGTGTCCATCAGCATGCTTATGGAGCCAAGCAAGCTTCAGCGAGGAGCTTGCTGGCTCCTCTATCCCCCCTCTACACTTCCAGCATGATGCGCCGCCATGTCAGAAGGAGAAATTCAAAAAATATATATTTGATATATTACACAAACATATATATTGAATGCATAAAATATCATAAAATCATGAAAACCATGCATTAAAAGATAAACACACAATGTAATTGGATACATTTTTCGAGGCTTGATCATTTGGAATATCATCCATAGTTAGGACGTATACGTCTAGCTTCTTAGAGTCAAGAGTTGGAGTATATACTTCACACTACCATCAAAAGGTATATATATGGGTATGGAAAAAGTGAAACTTAAAAGATAATCATAAAATCAAACATATAAATAATATTATATTACTCCACTTTTCTATGCTTTGAAAACTTCAACTTTAGACCTAATGAGGTTTCAATAGAAACTCTTGAAAGTGTAGGAGATCTCTAGAAGCATCAGGTTTGATCATTTCGTGCTAGCACCATTTCTTTTCTTAGTAAAAGGGAGTGCGAATATTTTCTATAGTTCTTGCCATCTCATGCAAAGCTCTCAGACACTCCAAATTTCTCTAGAGATGCGCTTAAACCAAGCAAACCAACATCCATGGGAGCTTCGAAATATTAGAAAAGTCCTTTGGTTGTTTCTTATAGCAGCTCCTCTTGACATTGATAGAAGCTTCGACATCCACATCTTCACACCTAGAATCACCATAGACTATTTTTCAGGCTAGATGATGGTGATACTCGTGGCGTTACACCTACCTAGCATGGCTTCTCTCCTGAATTTGTTTTGCAACAAGGCTTTGAATCTGGTATCTTGAAACCATGTTGACGACCAAAGCAATGAATCACCTATGCCATGAGTCTTCAATGAGGGTGCTCAAGCGATATTCATGGGGCTCCAACGAGGGGGCGAATAGATTGCCAAGAAAAGGCACTCCCCTCTCAAAGCCATGGCATTTCGCAATAGCGACACAAATGGAACCCCTCTGTTATGAGCTTGAGGGTCATGATACCCTTTCTTGACAGCAGGCAGCCCGGTAGGTATCTACATGTCAGCATCGTTTCCTCTTAAATTTTGCTACATGCAGGTGATGATAGATATCAACATCATGGACACTGCACAAGTGTCAAAAATCCTCAACTCGGGGGGGGGGGGGGGGGGGACACATATCTCTTTGTACTTCTAGAGAGAAAATGATCAATGCCAGAGAGAAAACGATCGATGTAGGATACACTCAAATAGAGAGTATCTAGCACAAGCTTGTACTCCTCTACCACCTCTACAAGCCAGTCCACCAGAAACAACCGCATACTAGCCTTGATCTCCTGTTGAATGACCTCCATAAAGTTCATGCTGGGTCTCCTCTTCCCGATCTAGAGCACATGGTCCAAAAATCTCGTAGCTTTTCTTATTAAAGCTAAGGCTTTATAAAGAAGTGCTATTCTCTTCCATGGTTATCCTGTCCTGTTGATCTTCCTTTCATACTAGACTTGTAAAGTGAGGGATAAAACGAATTCCAAAACTTATGATTATGATGTTTTTATGAACCTCCTCTACTTGCATTTTGAGTGTTTAAGACGGTTTGAGAAGAGAGCATCATGTAGCTTGGTGCAATGTACCTCTCATTTTGGAGACTTTTTGTGTGGGAACATTTGTTGCATTTGAAATTGATGAGATTCCACAAGTTGTAGCATCATTGTTTGCGGTAAATGGGAGATTACCACATAGAACTTCTAGCTTCAATTGACATTGAACATGAACACTTCCCACACAATATAGTGGTGTCCCATTAGACTCTATTGATTGTGTTAGGAAGAGTTATATCCAAAGAAGCTACATTGTCATCACTTCCTCCCTTGAGTCATGCATTGTTCCCTAAGAAGAAAATATGCTTTGAAATAGATCTTTGTACTCATCCACTCATGATTTGAGAAATTTCGCAATGTTTGATCCATGCGATGCAACGAATTGAGTGATGCTCCCACACAAGAAAATACGAATGCATTGATGAAATTTTGCCTAGCCTAACTACATGTGCTCGTGTGTGATGCGAATGCAAACAGAATAGATACACACAAACGAAAATAAACTCGTAATGATGCTGACTAAAGAGTTCAAAATCCTAGCGGTAAACTTTGCCCTCAAGTTTGCAGTGGTAGACATGGAGCGTCTCAACATCCACCCTCTTGAAACCTGCACATCCTGCGGATGGGGCATAGCTACCCATCCTCATCACCGCCAAGCAGCTCGACAGTCAATGCAATTTCTTCATCTTCTGTAAAATCATCTAGAATTTCCACATCTTCATTTTCATCATCTCTTGGCTCAAGAACATCATAAATCACATCATCCAATTCCTCGATTGCATAGTTTGCATCATCTTTTCTCTTGAATAGTTTGATTCTCTTTCTAAGGAATATGTAGCATTGTCATGGACATGCTGCACTTAAGAGGGCCCAAACCATCGTCTAGAAACCTTGCGGATAGCACTATACTGGTTGTCTAGACTACTATCATAGAACAACAGCTAATCTCCTTCCTTAATCTCTTTAGGCCTCAATCTATGTCTACCATCAAAGTGGTCTTTGTTGCAAATCCTTGCCTCTTTGAGATTTTGAATTTCTGTATCAATATCTTCAGGTCTTCTCTCCAACTGATGAATATGAAGAGCCAAAAGATCTTCTCTAGTCATCTCTTCTTGTTGCCTTGGTAAAACAGTCTAAGTAAGTGTGCAAGTCTCTATAGGCATGACTAGCTTCTGCCTATACATCAACTGAGCTAGCATATAAGCTATAGTCATGTTATGAGTAGTGCGATCATCCCATAAGGCATAAGGCAACAACCTAGGCCACTCCCGAACTCGTCCACAGCATGCTTTGGTCAAGGCTTTCACAATCAGCAGATGGCCTCTTTTGCTCTTTCCGTTGCCTTCTGGATTATATGCTAAAGTCAAAGCAATTTTAATGCCAAGGTGAGAGAAAAACTCCTTAGCCTCATCAGCATTCAACTCACCTCTATCTGCAATAAATTTTCCAATATATCCATACCTGCAAATAACATCCTCCAATAGAAACTTACAAATCACTGAAGTATATTTCATTCGTAATGTTCTTCCTTCCACTTGATTTGTGAGATATTCTCATGCCAAAACAATGTAGTGCATCTGCCATAAAACAACATGCATAGTAATCAAATCAAGAACCTACTTGTAATGATTACATAGCAGGTAGGTAGGATGAAGCTCATCTCTATGCCTCATTGAAGAGAACAACTGACAATTAGGGCATGTCTAAACAAACTATGAGATATCTCTGTACATGCCTCTCCACCAATAGCGTTCTTTGATCTTCTCATAAGTCGCCCAAACAGCTCGATGCCCAGCCCAAAGACTTTCATGGAATTCTTTCATGATTCGCACCTGTGAATCTCTGTCACAAACAACTCTCAATGGGGCTATCTTCTAATATTTTTGAAGTCTGCATCAGTCCATCCATCTTGTCTAGACATAGTACTCAAATAACGACCAATCTATAAATACTCTCCTAGATACAAAGTTTCATCAAAGCTTTCCAAAACAGACACATGACAAATATGATCAGCATGCATGATTGAAAGATCAGCCTCATCATTAGCATCATCAATATAAGAAAAATCCATAACATCATACCTCACTTATGAAAGCATGTCAGCTACTACTGGGTTGTCTTTACATGCTATGTGCCTGAACTCAGGATTCATGGATTTTATGTACTCAATCCACCTAAGCATGGCAATATCTGGAGTAACACCATATTGGAGAATATGGAAAATTCCCATAAGTTTGGGACACGTGGTCAAATATTTGAATTTGTTATAACTTGAACACTATAACTCCAAATCAAGCACTCTATAGCTCAATAGATTCCATTTTTCAAGCACTTTCCAATGATAGGTCACATCATATGGTTTTGAGAAACTTATAAACATGTTATCTGTGTGCCACCTTTTTAGTATTCAAATAATGGGAATTGGGAGATTCCCAAACTCACTAATATTGTGTTGAGTAGAAAAACTCATGATTTATACATAGAAGAGGCAAACAATCAGCCTCGACCACCACAACAGCACCAATGAAATACTCTCTATCATTCTTGAGAGTTGTGACAACTCCCAAGATCTCTCTTTTAATTTGTGGATACCTTTGTTGCCATTAATTTAGGACTTTTGCCCCAAAAAGTGTATAGCATACCTATTTCCATCTACATCATCTTGGCCAGTAGCCCATCCAATGCCAATAGAACTAGTATCAACAATAAGAACAATAGGTCTCCCACACTCATATTCTGCCTTTCGAAGAGTCAGAGCAGCTCTCAATCATTTCTTTCATTTCTGCATGGCTTTAGTATGTTTTATCTCCCAAGAAAAACCTTGCCCTTTCCTCAAGAGCTGGTAGAGATCATCCACAATATGAGCAAAATGATGAGTCCAAATAAGATAAAACACACAAGCTCCAAGAAACCTGCAAACCTTTGAAGTAGAAAAGAAAGTTGCTGCAATCTTCTCAATGGCACCAACCTTCGGACATATGACCAATAATCAAAACTTCTTTGGCACCAAAAATAGACTTCAACCTTGACAAGGTCAAATTCACTTCTTCTAGTATGCAAATCCTCTCAACATCTTAATATGTGAAGCCATAAAGAACTTGCATCCATGGTCATCTAAAGAATCATATTTTTCTTTTTCAAATAATAATTGGAGCATCTTCTCTTGTGAACTAATTGATATTTGGTTCTCATCCCAAAGAGCTTGAAGCTCAATTATTTTTTGTATAGTTTGTTGATATAATGATGGCCCACTAATAGATATGTGATTGTCTATAGAAGGATCTATTTGAGGAGACTCAGCATGGTTAATTGAGTTGTTGTCATGACTAAAGGGGGGACTTATAGAAGTATTGATAGTTTGATCATTGCCTTGTTCATGTTGTCTTTCATTAGAAGGAGTAAGACCAATTTACATACTTAGTGCATCATATTTGGCCTTCAACTCCTAGTGCCTAATAAAAGTTTGTGGACCAACACTCCTCCCACCATTACAATATGCAAGGCAATCACACCACCTACATCGTCTATTTAAATCATCTATGTTAGTTTGATCACCATGCATTAGAGATGATTCTTCGTGCCTTCGGTTCTCAAGATGATCTCCTTGCACATTTGAGTCCCTTGGTTCACTAGGATGTGATCTTTTTAAAGAAGAATGCATAATCCCAAGCATGTCATTTTTAGCATATCTAAAATAAGTACTACGATTCACTAATTGCCAACCTTCAGTACTATGTGCACACTTATAGTTACATGTGCATTTTCTTAATGTGCTTGTAGAATAAGACATCCCTTACTTGAGTATCTTCAATCTTCAGTCCAAGGTTGACGAAATTATGAGCTCCACAATTAAAACTCCAAGACTACAAAAAAACCAGCCCATAACATAGTTTACGTTAATAACATATTTTAGTTGCACAATTAATATCATAGTTTATACTAGTTTAGCAATAGAGCTACATTTTAAACCATACTTTGTAGTTGATATCATAGTCTATACTAGTTTGTTGTTCTCAAACACTTCCTTAAAAATAACCAAAAACAATTAAAAAGAAGCAATCTTTCCCAAACACTTCCTTAAAAACAATTAAAAAGAAGCAATCTTTCCTAAACACTTCCTTAAAGTGATGGGGTCAAATTTTGTAAACATTGGCATTAGTTGATGAGCACATAAGTGGGTATGAGGCCAAGATAAGGGATTGGAAAGTTAAGGAAAAATGAGGGAAAACAAAAGGATAGGAAGAGAGAGGAAGACTAATGGCTTGGAGCTAGGTGTAAGCTTGCTTTTTCTTGTGATGAAGAGTCCAAGTGGGGCTTTAGAGCAACATACTTGTCAAAAGTAATGGTGGTTATCATAGAGGAAGGTTTATGGGGGAGGGGTGTGAGTGTAAAGGAGGTGGTTGAGAGGTTCCCTGATTAATGGAGTATATAGGAGGTATATTGTGATTCATTAGGAGAGTGTAGTGAGTTGTATATAGAAGTCGATGGGAAGATCAAGATAGGCAAGTGGAGTTCAAAGTCCTATTGCTATTGATATTTATCTAGCACCAAAGTTCCTATCATGATTAGAGGAATCACTAGAGCTACTTGAGAAAAATAAAGGAGGAGAGGTATGTCCTAAACATTTTTGGAGACCTCGAGACAGTTGCAATAAAGGAGGAGAGGTATGTCCTAAGCATGAATCACGGTGTAGTGGACACCTAACTAGCTCTCATGCATGATGTCTTCACATGCACACTGTAGTTAGTGTAGTATTGATGCCAGAAGACTGGGATTGACCAGGAATTATAATTAAGGAACAACATGCATCAGGAATTACAGCGGGTAGCTGCACAGTAGAGCAGCCAGCGCACAAAGCATCCATGGCTTCGAAGAATGGCAGGTCGGGCATGTTTAGCTCCTGCGATTGACACGCCACGAGACATGTGCTGACATCAATCATCTATGAGCTCGAATTCCAATTGCTTAGGTTAAAGCCTGATAATCGATCTTTAGGCTAGAATCTAATACTGATCAAGTCTCATCGATGAACCCAAATTCTAGGATAGTATAGATCAGGGGCTTATACCTTCTAGTAATTTGAGATCTTTTGTAGCGTAGATGGAGGTACATAGCCATGTGGCACTAGAAGCCCAGAGGACGACCCACCTAACATTGCCCAAAGAGACCAGTGGGACATATAAAAGCTAAGTGTTCTATTCCTCTGTAATCGATTTCATCCATTGTGATTCTGCTCCGCAGCATAACGATTGAATATCAAAGTTCCATCAACTGTGGTTGATCTCAGAAAAAGGAGATTAATGATCTTTCTTAATCATCTGAATCCATTAAATCCATCGTCAATTCTTTACCTTTCTTTTGATCATCTTGCAGTGAAAGCTTCATAATCTTCACCATCAGTACTATGTGCACTATGTTTTGATTATATTGAATGTTGAAAGGTGAGTCCTTGTAAGTGAAAGCTCTATATTAATGTGATGTTTCAGGTGTTTACTGCAGATTGGACTTACATTCGCTTTCATGGATATAATTATTAGAGATAGTACCAGCCTGAAGAGTTTCAGACTTATGCCTCATGGATAAAAGAGAAAATGAAAGCTGGATTGGATGTTTATGCATATTTCAACAATGACTATCATGGTTATGCACCATTCAATGCCTTGGATCTCAGAGAAATGGTGCTAGATGCAACGTAATTTCTGACATATTAGTGTGGTCACCTACAGTCACCATAATCAGACAAATAGCTGGCATAACGGTGGTTAAGGTGGTTGAGATTTAGCTAGGACATGTAATCTCACCCCTGTAAAGGGTCTCCTATCAAGGCTCTCTGGGTTATGGCTGGCTCACTAGCGGACAACAACCAAACTTTGAAAAAGAAGGAATCTACAAGGTGATAAGCTTCCTTTTTGCTGTTCTTTTATAGGTTTTTTTGGGGGGAAAAACAAAGATTCATAGTTTTTAGAAGGTATGTAATTGCATCAGTTTTCTGACTTCTACGTTGTAAAGTAGTTAAACAGTTGCAACCAAGAGTCATGGTGGTCCTTGGCACCTACATCCTAGACAAGATAAATAGAGGATGGATCGATTTGTAGCAGTAATAGAGGCTTGCCACCTATTCTCGTTTCCTGTCTTGTCTTCTATTCACATTCATTGTCTTGCTAAGAGACAAAGGTTTTGACAAAACTGACATTCAAATTGACAAGCATGGCTAGGTACCAAGATAGTCTTACTCTAGCCACCTACAACATCGAAGCAATTAGTAGCGACATTAAGCAAGGGTTGTTTTGGAAGTGGGCTCTTGAGAAGAACTTTTTTGCAATTCTTGTGTACAAGAGCACAAACTGCATTCCTTTAGTGGCAACTATTTCTTACATGGGGGATGCTTGTGCTTCTCTAGAGAAAGCGAAGGAGAATTAGGTTGTGTCACCTCGGTCAAGGTAGACAGAACTTTCAGTACTATGTGCACTTGACTTCAGTACTATGTGCACCTGACGTTGAAGTCACTTAGCTACCAATGATATTAGGATAAGCCATTGTGGCTACTCTATTTACTGATTTTGGTCAAATATTCGTCTGGTCATTGGTATTGCAATAAGCTATTGCAACTAGAGGAAGAGAAAGTTAGTGACGTCTCTATAGGAGAACAACAACCCAAACTAGACATTTCTGCTCTGATATAGTTGATCTGATGCTCTAATGCATGGTTTGGTGCCATGGTCAACAAGTTAGAGACCTATAGCAATAGTTTATAAAATAGTTTGCAATTATTCAAGATAGTCTTGTATGTACATCTTGGTAAACATGTTGTATTCAAATTCTAGCTGTTACATTATGACAAGTAAGCGTCTCCCTCTTAAGTGTTTTATGACATGCAGGTCCCAAGAACCCCCCAAGATGCAACACACGGTAGGAGGACCATCACGCTCCCCCAATTTTCCATGTCATAGGTCAAAATCAGTTATTCCAGAGATATATAAGAACATCAATTATCACACTTTATACATGTAAAACCAGAATTTCACCTTTGCATTAGAATCACACACTTTTGTATTAGGTAAATTTCCCTCTCTTGACATGCTTGCAAGTGATACAGTTGCAGCCAAGAGTCATGGTGGTCCTTGGCACCTACATCCTGGACAAGATAAACAGAGGATGGATCGATTTGCAGTAGTAATAGAGGCTTGCCACCTATTCTTGTTTCCTATCTTGTCTTCTATTCACATTCATTTTCTTGCCAAGAGACAAAGGTTTTGACAAAACTGACATCCAAATTGGCAAGCATGGCTAGGTACCAAGATAGTCTTACTCTAGCCACCTACAACATCAAAGCAATTAGTAGGGACATTAAGCAAGGCATGTTTTGGAAGTGGGCTCTTGAGAAGAACTTTTTTGCAATTCTTGTTTGCAAGAGCACAAACCGCATTCCTTTAGTGGCAACTGTTTCTTACATGGGGGATGCTTGTGCTTCTCTAGAGAAAGCGAAGGAGAATTAGGTTGTGTCACCTCAGTCAAGGCATACAGGATTTTCCGTACTATGTGCTTTTGACTTCAATACTATGTGCACTTGACTTTCAAGTCACTTAGCTACCCATGCTATTAGGCTAGGCTTAATAGGTGGTATGCAACTCATTGGGGGAATCATGGCTACCCATTGTGGTTACTCTATTTATTGATTTTGCATTTGGTCATTGGTATTGTAATAAGCTATTTCAACCAGAGGAAGAGAAAGTTAGTGTTGTCTCTGTAGGAGAACAACAACCCAAAATGGACATTTCTGCTCTCATAAAATTGATCTGATGCTTTGATGCATGGTTTGATGCCATGGTTAACAAGTTAGAGACCCATAGCAATAGTTTATTCTAGACATTGCCAATTAGCAAGGGTGTGGTTCATTCCACACCCAGTTATAAGCCAGCTGACGACCATAGCCATACTATATTAAAAAAACGTGTTACATGAAAGAAGCTTATAAGACATTGCAAGATTGTACCTGGGCTGGAGCTTAGTGATGGTGACTGATACTACAATCTATGATGTCTTTTCTTTCTCTATCATGAAATCTTTTCACCTCCACTCAGTTCATAGAGTACGGCCTACTATGTTGCAGAATGGAAAAAGGGGAAAAGAAGAGAAGGTGGGAGTTCCAAAACGTTATAGAGGGAAAATATATTAAGGTTAGTGTTTCAACAGTAGGATGAGAACTTTTTAAATTTTTTTTGAGTTTATCAATATTTATTTCTCTATTTCGTTTTTGAAGAATTCTAGAAAAAGATAAGTCACATGATCATATTGATACCATCACTAATTTGTTATAAAATCTTACCCCCCTCAACCTTCGATGACTCAATTCTTGGTGATTTTTGGTGTGTGCACTGCATCAACTATCTCTGTGAGTACAATGAGTAGACTTTGTCGATCATCATCATTCCAAATGCAAGTCTTGTAGGGATCTTCAATGTCTCATCAAAATTGGAAGACTTAAAGGGATCTTGGTAACACTCAAGCTTTTTTAAATTAAAAATGTTTTGTCTCATCAGTGATAATAGTAGCTACCAAGACTCATGGATTTATTTACATATCTAATAGAGTCCACATCTCTAATAGATCCATTTCCAACATCTAATGTCCGATTGGATCTTATATATCCTTTAATATTCCTATCTACCTAATGCTTCAAATCAATTTGCATATGTTGCTGACATTGGCACCTTAAAATCTCAACAAATACCCCAATGACTTGTTGTTGATATATTATTATAGACAAGGGCTTTAAAAATAATCCTAATTGTTATCCCAAAAATATATTTGTAATATAGACTATATCTCTATAATAGTCTACATCTTTGGCTCAACAAACAAAATTTGGTTGATGTTGATTATTCAGCCTTTAAGAGAGAATTAGATTTGTCTCTACTAGTCATGGGATGGTTTCATGGTTTTGCTTTGGAGATATTTAAAAAAAATAAAACACAAATTGGATAAGAATATGAAAGGTCATCAGATGGTGTAAAAGTAGAGTCAACCTTATATTTTGATATGTAAATTCACTTACTTTTTGTTTTTAAGTTTTGAATTTTGTTAGAGAACATAGTTTCGTGTGCATATTGTGGGAGCTATACATGTGTATATGTGGAATTAAAGTCATATGCTCTTACTTAGCAATATGCACCAGAGAGGGAGAGAGAGAGTGAGTGAGTGAGAGAGAGGCATGATTGCCTCTAAGGCATGATTGCCTTAGAGGCAATCATGTCTCTCTCTACACAAATATTCTTTTTAAAATTTGCAGGAAGACTCCTCGGTAGACACAAATTGTGTTTGGGGTTCGACTCCCCTTGAGTTTATCTTTATTTGTTTCATTTACTCTCACATTGATGTTGATTATCACTTGTCTACATGACAGGTGAACAATGTCCAAACAGAATTTGAAAAACAACACTTTGATGAAGGTTATGATTGAAATCAACTATGAAGGTATAATCTCAATTTGTTTCAAGTATAATCCTGATTTGTTTTAGGCCCCTCTCACTAGTGTGTAATAGTACTTGATTTCCATTACGAGTGATGGCATAAGCATGGCTTAGATATCTCTAAAAATAATAGTAACCATTATGTTTATTTTCATTCAGTCTCACATTCATGATGCTTATCACTTGTTTACATGACGAGTTCACTATAGGACAATAACCATTATTTTTAGTTTCAGCCTCATGTTGATTATTACTTCTGAACTATAGGACAATAACCATAGTTTGTTATAGTTTTAGTTTCAATTTCAACCTCATGTTGAACTATAGGACAATAACCATTATTACTTCTAAACTATAGGACAATAACCTCATGTTGAACTTAGAGCACTGGAACAAGGTCATCTCCCTCATAGAGATGTTGTGCTACCTCAATGATGACACACCAATCTTTCTGAACTGCCACGCTAGGAAGACTATCTTGATATGCACTATCATGAAGAATCTTAGGATACTGATGATGCGTGGAGTTGGGGTTGCCTTCCTAAATTCATTGCCCTACATAAGCCTTGCATGTGAATATCAAAGAGAAGGTGTAGTCGAAGCATGCAACCAATCCCAACTAGTGTATTGGGAGTACATTGACAATTAGATGTAGCAGTGCCACATCTCCATGTATACCAATCAAAAGCCTAATAATTTGGATTAGAAATAATTAAGGATATTAGTTCGTAAGGTTCTAAGCTCTTCAAAAATTGTAAGGTTGTAAAGTCTTAAAAATTTTACTAGTAGTGTAGAAGCAGAACCCATATGCAAGTTGGGAGATGGAAGTTTCGTATCGTCTTGTGATTTTTTTAAATTTAAGATCAAAATAAGGTCATGGTGTTTGGATTTGCAATACCATCTTCTCTTGCTTGTGATACTGGACAACTAGTAGGGCCTATGATAGATATGAACAATCGTAAAGGAGTGTTATAAACTTACTAGCACATATAGCCCCCAAACCAAACACATGCATGCTCTCTTGATAAAGGGCATGTCTAAGCACAAGTTGTTGACATTGGCACCTTTAAATCTCAACAAGTAACCTAATGATCCATTGTAGGTATGTTCTTATAAAAGTGTAGTTAACTCATCAATATTCAAGGACTCAAATAATATTCCTAATTATTATCCCAAAAATATCTCTTTTAATTTTTTGCATAACATTGATGGCATTCCATCTTTTAATTTTTCCCTATTATTCATTTCAAGATTTAATTTTTTCCAACCTCACTTATGATTTGAAAAGTTGTGTGAAAGTAATTCACTCAATTCTTATGCAAGAGTTAGAGGCTATGGGGGAACCAATACAAGTCACGAACTTGGGTCCCCTTACTCCAATGAAGAGGACTAAAAGGGCACTTAGGTAACTTCCAAGTTAGCCCATAAAAATAACTTTACAAAGCAGATGGAAAAACATCCAACTTAATGACTATCACTAAAAGAGTATTAAGCTAACTTCCAAGTTATGGAGTTTTTATTTGTCAAGTGCTTTGCAATTTACCATGTTTTTTTACTATGTAGATAAGAACTTAAGACCTTATCATATTATTCCAAGCATCCTTCAATTATGGGTTGAATCCTTCCCTTTCTAGAGAGGAGGCGCTGTACCTAAATAGAGACTGGCTTCCATTTCTTTCTCCAACTAAACCGATCCTTCTTAGATGGACTTCCTAGGAACCTCACATTTTGAGAGATCATAGAGAGCCAACTAATTAACATTGTATCTTTGTTTGAGCCTCCATAATCCTGAATAGAAAAATAGTATTATCAATGAAACATTTGCAAGCAAGCTTTTAAAGGGAAATATTTTCTTTCTCACCTCCATTAGATGCCAAAGACTTTGGTGGTTGAATTTCTTTGTTTCCATCTTGCTTCAACTTTGACATCTCTAGGATTTGGGTTCCTCCTTTTGAGGGTTGTTTGTTTTCTTGGATTTACCCTTCTCAATCTATGAGCTTTTTTCTTTTTACTTCTTTTGTGACTATGTTGCATGAAGTTCTTCCTTATCTTCACTCTTTTCTCCTTGGGTGCTTCTTAGCTCCATTCCTTTGCAAAGCATCCACATTCTTTGCATATAAACTCTGGGGGGGGGGGGTTCACTCATGAATATATGTATATATAACATGAGTTCAAAATAAGGGGTTTTAAAATACGATTTTTATATATTTTTTACATACAGAAGGGTGTCATATAAAGGGGTTACTTACAGATTGAATAGAAAAGGGTTGTGTTTTATTCAAGAAACAATTACAGATTAGGATATTTATAAATAGGCCATGAACGCACGTTATATCGAGGATATATATTTAGTGAACCCCCCGAGCATATAAAGCATGTAACCAACAAGAAGAGAGAGAATTCTACATTGACGAGCAACTCAATCCCATTAGGATCATTGATGCGAGGAGGCATATTCCACGGTGAAACAAGAGTCCTACTTCACTTCTAGTGTCTTATATGATAATCTAGGCTATGGATCTTTAACCTTCATTAATCTCACTGGATTCATGATGCCAAAATTAGGCCTTTCTTGTGCCTGTATTTTTGGTCACTGTTGCATGTTACTTGACTCACAACATACATAATGTACAAGATAATCAAATAAATTCCTCCATCGTATGCACAGTAATTAAGGTCTGATGCTAAGAATCTTGAAAACACCCAAATTCTTTAGAATCAAGCAACTACAACTCCAATTTTGCTACTTGGAAGCCTTGATCCCTTAGCAACTTTGCTAACTCATTCAATCTTAGGTAAATAAGCTTGCTTTTTCTCGCATTAGTCACAACCCCAAAATAGCTCTAGAAAACTTTCATACACTTTCATCAAATACATCTACTAGTTGCCTCTCTACTTGCACAATATTGGTAAGTTATTGTTGGCAAATAATTGGGAGACCAAGTGTCTTCTTAATGGTATAGGAAGCCCCTTGCTTACTCCATGTTGCACCTTCAAATCCAAATTCATATTGTCACTATTGTGTGTGTGTGTGTGTGTGTGTAGATTGTTCTAGGTGTACATGTATCTAGGTGTGAAATTATATTTGGTATAAAGATACATACATGTGTGTATTTATGTCCATAATATTTGCTACATACATATGTGTATATATGTGGATTATGTGTATAGCAATGTATAAGTGGCAGTGTATGGATGTGTAGACATGTACCTATAAACATGCACATATACATGCACATGCATGAATAGGTAGTGAAGACTTAAGTAAGGGTATGTTGGCAGAATAACCCATTACCTACTTGAAGGTACACCCATATTCAATGTAGCAATTTTATCATCTATAGATTTTACATTCACCAAGTATTATAGGTAACAAAATTTCTAGTCAAAGGTGAGATAAGTTTCTAGTCAAAGGACCTTGATTTACTAGTTATAGCTAGGACAATCCTACGTTCTTAATTGACTAGAAAGAATGAATGTAATTTGCTAGTTAGAAGACAATAATTTACTAGTTATAAATGGTGAGTCTCAAACTTTCCTAGTTATCTCATTATTGTTACTAGTTTTACAAGAACTTACCATATAATGTTACCAGATAGGGCTCTAATTTTGTAGTTAGTAACTAGAAAAAGGAATAAATTACTAGTTAGAACCTCGTGAAGCTAAAATTCTCTAGTCATAACTAGGAAATTTTGCATCCTTACTAGTTTGATTGATATGAATTTGCTATATAGGAAGTAGTTTAGAGTTCCTTGTGCACCACTCAAAGCATGAGAAGCATAACAAGACTCAAAAAATATAAACTTAGTGAACACAAAAACAGCCTACAATTTTGAAAGTTTGCAATCACACTAAAGGTTCAAACATTGACATACATAATAAGGTTCACCACTAGCAACATGAGACAACTGCTTGTAGCAAATAACTTTTAAAATTGTAGACTTGCAAGTAGGTTTTAAATTATGTATTGATTTGAGTGAGCTGAGAGAAAGAGCATAAGAATTTGATTGTTAGTACTAAAAAAGAAAATCAATATCACTATCTAAAGCATGATATAACATGCATAAGAGGATTCATCACTAGCAACATGAGATACCTACTTGTAGCCCAACTTTTAATATTGTAGACATCAAGCAAGTACTAAACTATGTATTTCTTCTAGTGAGATCATAGAAAGAACATAACAATTTGATTATTAGTATTGAATGAGAGGATCAATATCACCATCTAAAGCATGATATACATAGCTATGATGGATAGAATGTGAGATAGACCTATTAGAAAAACTACCAACAACTATACTTATCCTCACAACTATAGATTGAGATGCTCATGCCTTGAGATGAATGTGGAGAATCCCAATCATGATAAATATGCAACCTTCAACTCTAATTTGTATTTATTGAAAGTTAGGACAAATTTAGAATTTTAGTCACACTAATATGCATTGTACATGTTCTCCATGACATCATCAAATATTTAATTGTAATCTTCAACTCTTAAGTAACATAGGCTCCACAAGTCTATATACACTTTCACTTGTATTTAATGTTATCTACTCATGTAGGAATCTACTTTTCGAGACTTCTAAACTACTTCTATGTGCTACAACTAGTTTTAAATTCAACATTAATATCCCTCCTCTTCCAAACTACTTTGGCAATAATCTAGACCTTCAATCATTAGCATGAAGTAATAGACACTACTACAACCTCTCCTTCTTGCAACAATAACCTTCTCCTTACTCAAGGCTGCAATTTATCATCAAAAAATCATAAACAACATTTCTAATGCATCCAAAAATAGCAAAAGGAGAGTACATATATGAAGTATGATGTGGTATATGCCTCTACTCAATGCTAAATATCACAACAGATCTACATCAATTCCTCAAATTTTGAGTTTCATGCTTATGTCAACACTAATGCTTTTATTGTAGTCCAATATAGTGAGTATCAAGGTTCAATATAGCGAGTAGTAACCCTTGTTAAAAGCTCATGGATAATTCAATTTATTGATAATGTACAACTAATCCTTATTAAAAGTACATGTGTAATTCAATATCATCCATATCAAAGACAACAAATTGTTCCCTCTTGCTACTCAAACTATCATATCTATTAGTGTTTATATGTATTGAGGTACTCAAATGTTGGCTAGCAATTAGTTATTGGTTAGTGATATATTATCTTCACATGGCTTGCTACACTATTGAAATAATCTTTTTAAGAAGTAATGAGGGAAAATTCTCAAATTATCAGAGCAAAGGCAACAAGCATTAATGTTGCGCTACATGGGCATAGAATAAACAAAATAGAGCTATGCTTGGCATAGTATTGAGTAACTAACATGGTTTAGGCTATCTAATTGTACAAAATTGGCTATTTCTAGCTAGTTTTTAAGATTTAATTCGAGGAAAAACAAATCCATAACTACATCTAGATATTACTATTTAACTAGGAGTGGAGAGGGCATGTGTAATGGTGCATGGATCTACAAATGTGTATATGCATGTACTTGGGGTAGATGGCTCTTAGAAAATCTAAGGTTCATCTCCATAAATTCAATTCCAAATTTAAAAATTTTACTTTTTTAAAACTACCAGATCTTAAATACCTAGACTAATGCATATATAGGAAATATCATGCAATTTCCTACATTTCATAAAATTTCCTATATAGGGAATGATTAAAAGTTCCTTGTGAGCTCTGAGTACACCAACTACCAAAAAAAAAAAGAAGTCTCTGGGACATTTTGAAGGCTTGCGTCTGGGGCCCTGAATCTGGGGCATCTGTCCGGAGGCTAGCATCTAGGGCCCTAAATTCCCAGAATTAGGGCCCCAATGCAAGCCTCCAAACAGATGTCTCGGAGACTTTTGATGGGGCTAATATTTTAATATCAATGATTTTTTATGATTCTCAGCATCTGGGTGAAGTTTCACAAGATTTCGATTTACAAAATTGATGGTTCAATCATTTCTTGAAAATGCATTAATTGGATTATACTTCATTCATAATAACAGAAAAACTCACGACCACATTGAGTGTACACATGTGCATATTAAATGTGTTATCAACCAAACTATGTGAAATATTGAAAACTTGACAAAAAATAAGTCATGGGTCAAATGGAATATCACATATTGGATAAAACTACTTTCAAAATTAGAAACTTGGAAATACGCACAATGCAAATAATTGCAAAGTAGAATATCAAATATCAAATTTGGCATTACCAAACCATGAAATACATGGTAAATAGTGCATTGCGCCAAGTACAACTAGAGCTAGGTAAAATCTAGCTCCATTTTATAGACCATTGATATCAAATACTTGAAGGTCTTTTAGAAAGATAAACAAAAACTAAGCTCCTT
Source organism: Lygodium microphyllum (assembly GCF_053477565.2). Lineage (NCBI taxonomy): Eukaryota > Viridiplantae > Streptophyta > Polypodiopsida > Schizaeales > Lygodiaceae > Lygodium > Lygodium microphyllum. The sequence goes on from NC_141141.1 coordinate 76,241,031, forward strand.
ACATTCTACAACCAAACCTGAGCAAAAAACATAGATCCAATTACAAGGTAGCTTCTCAAAGCATATTGTTCACACTAAGATTAAATGCATCCTTGTTGTTGCGGATCCTATGAACAAGAACCATATCTATGGGCTTAATAGTGATACATTGGGCATGAATGGCTAAAAGTTGACAATCACCCATTAGATCAATCAAGTAACTTTCAACTGCTTTTTGGAGAGCAAGCAAGGCTTGGCTTGACCATTGTCCCACATTCCTTATTTGGTTCCTTGAAAAGAACTTGTGATGATGCCCTAACTACAAATCTTGTAGTATTTCTTGCACCAACCTAGAGAATGGTGCCTTGGGAATAATCAAGTTGGCACTCTTTTGGAATTTATTTATCTCACGTAGTGCAGTTGTGCATGGTCTCCATCTTCACTTCTTAAGTGTTGGAGGACATATATTACCAGCTGAACCAATAGTGGGAGGTGGAGCAACTGGAGCATGTAAACCACCATTTTTGGACAATGGTGAACCATCATTATTGACCACACAAGGGACACCGTTCACTACAAGTATACAGGAATATAGCAATGGCCATTTCCGATGCAAATTGGTGGCATCGCTATTTCCTCATCTAAATGTGTAGAATGCTCGTCTAAATGAAGGCAAAGTATACTTGAATCCATAAGACTAATATATAAAATGAATACAAGATTGTGTAATGAAAGTGACGGTACAATCATGGCAAGATACAAAGGATGATAATAACATAGTGCATAGAAAATACCTACATAAATCACATGACCAAAAAAGAAGAGCATGTGCACTGCACAGATCTAAGGGCAAGCTATAGATCCTCGCCATCCAAAAGCTCGTCCTGGTGCATTGGAGTATTGAATGGACTCTGCAAAAAAGAAATAATTACACATTAGTCCACCATACAATAATGCATTTCAATTAAAATTAGTTACTACGGACAAGAAAGATAAGTGACTTACAAGGCCACCGTGTCCATCCAATTGGTCGATCAATGCAGTGAGACCGTGTCTCTCTGCATATCAAGTCACTAGGCTGATGAGATCGGGTTTGTAATGGAGTGCTACAAAAAAAAACAAAATACAATTGTTAGAAACACGATTTTAGAACAAAAGAAAAACTCACAAAGTCCTCCAAATAAGTCCTATGGTGGCCACTCCTAAGATAATGGACCAGTCTTGCCTCCAATTGTGCGCTTGTTACCTCGCGCTGCTATCTCCAATGTCTTGGAGAATCTGTAGCCTCCTCGCTGAGTCAGCGCCAGTCATCCATGTCTAGCCACTCAAGCTTTGAGGCCCCACTCTTAAGTGCCTTGCACACATCCGATCATTTGTGTGACATGTACGTACGCATACACTGTATCATCTAGCCTATAGAAAACTTATCTGCTATGGTGAGTATCGAAAACTCCTCATGCAAGGATGCTACTATGTAGTCCTTACTCCCCTCTAGTATGTTTTTCCAATGTTCCAAGACGTTCTGCTGAAAAACTTGTTGGCACAACTCTCTCATATGAGCCATCACCCTCCCCTCATCATTCATAATGATAGCTCCTCTTCTATCATCTACAAGGTATCCATACCCCTTTAGGGTATGCCTAAGATATATTCTCTCCCACTTGTGACCACGCTCCTTGGCATATATAGGAGACCCCTATACATCTAGGTAGTATCTCTCAGAGTAGCACCCATAGGGGTGCCACACTTGGGAGCGGTTGAGCAAAATCTGGAGTGATTGGTGTAGATATCCCCACAGGTATGAAAAATCCCATAGGTATTGCAACTCTAGTAGAACAACGAGACGGAGACACTACGTCGATACCTCCAAGACAACCACCTCAGCTACACTCTCTCAAACGTGCACAAGAGCGAGGAGTAGCACCTGTATATATTACCACTTGAAAATACCATACCTAAGTCTCGTGATGATATGCGACATGTTTTACGAAAGCTTGGTATATACTACAATAACATCCATGAATGTATCAATGATTGCATACTATTTGGAGGAGAATACGAGACTATGGAGACATGTCCAAAGTGTGGTGCTTACAGGTATCGACACGTCTTGCAAGGGCAAACCATCCCTCAAAAAGTTCTTAGACACTTTTCGCTTATCCCTTGTAAAAATCACATATTTTGTACATCTGACATGGCGAGCTTGGCAACATGGCATGTATAGAATAGATCCACAGATGGAGTTCAATGAATATCAGCAGATTCACATGCATGGACCCACATTGACTCTACCTTTTGAGGCATTTCCCGAGAGCTAAGGAATCTTTGGCTCGATCTTGCTATGGATGGCGTGAATCCATTCGGTCTATGCTCAACTTCTTACAGTGTGTGCCCTGTAGTTCTTGTCAACTACAACATCCCTCCATGGCTTTCTACAAAGAAAGGACACCTCATCCTTAGCTTGCTCATTCTTGACTGCTACAAAGTCAAAAATATGGATGTGTACCTTCATCCACTAGTCGATGAGCTTAAGATTTTGTGAGAGGAGGGGGTCACCATGGAAGATATGAGCAAGCGCCATGGTCGACGATTTTTCAATATTTGAGCCATTCTCATGTGGACCATGCGTGACTTTGCCGGATTCTGGGAGTGCTCAAGTAAGTAGGATTCTGTTCTCCTTGGTAATATTTATCATAGCTCATTCAAGTTTGTATTCATTGGATAGAGGTGTTGCAACATGACTAGTTACCTCAAGTTATCATGCATGTCCATTGTGTGGGCCACAGTTAGAATCTTGAAGGTCACGAACCATGAGGAAGATGGTATATCAAGGACACACCACTTTCTTGCTAGAGAGTCATGAACTGAGGGAACGTTTTCTTAGACAACCTCCGACACATGAACACCTAAAGCTAGTACGAGCTGAAAATGGTCCACACGGAGTCACATCCAAATGGAATGCAATAGTTCTCAATTTTCTATGAGTTGCCGTATTGGACCCACTTACAGATCAACCACTTGTTGGATCCCATTCTTATTTTTAAGAATGTGGGCAGCTTACTTTTGGACCACATCACACAAAAGAGAGATACTGCAGGGGCATGAATGGATTTGAAGGAGGTAGGCAAGATGGAGGCACTTTGGTTGTAGTCGAGTTTTGATGGTCACTTGCAGCTATCTCGTGCTACTTGGGTTTTTTTCACTAAAGAAGAGTGCATTGTGATGTAAATTATCAAGTCTCTCAATGGGTATAATGTGTTCTTGATGCCAGGAGGCATATTTCATGGTGGATTCCGTGCCACGGTGGATTCCGTGCCACGGTGGATTCCGTGAGGTTTTACGGTGGATTCCGTAAACTTTGATGACCAGGGCTCATACACAAAGTGGATTCTTTGTGTGAGAAGTTGATGGGGACACCTGTCCTTTTCGGGCGTTTCATTAATTTAGTGTGTACATGGGTGATTCCATAGCGGGTGATTCTGCAAAATGCATATTAAATTAATAAACGTTTATGAGTTTAGAGTGCACACTCGTAATAAATTAAGGTTAGGATTTATTTCTAACCAATTGATTTATTTATATAGTTGAAGACTGCTAGGTATTCACTTTTGTTGGTTTAATTGTATTATTTTACTAACGATTGTGAATGCTTCAGTTGATGTGTAGAGATAACAGCAGTGGCAGAGGAAAGCATTGGAGGATAGAGAGTATTCGATTTATGGATTATATTTTGATGGGCGCATACCTTAGGCATGGCGCCTATATTTTGTCACGCCTATTTATTAAGGCGTCCGATATTTATTATTATTTTGTATGCGCATGGGCGTACGATTATGTTATTTCTATTTGGACATTGTATTGGGCATGCCAAACTCTTTGGGCACCGTCCATTAGCTTTATTCCTATTTTTGTGTTAAAGCAAACTCAAAAGCTAAAAGCTTGCTATTTTGTAATTTCGGCTATTATTTGAGCTTGAAGATGAATAATACATGCTTTGTGGAGCGCTCACACAAGGCATGGGGGGAGATTGCACCCAATTGGTCTCTTGCTCTTGTCGTTCATGCTTTTTACCTTGTAATTTGTGCAAAAAGTAGAGTTCTATTGTTCTTGGGGACCTTCTGGCATTCACTACGTGAGCGTATAGCATCTGATCTGCGCACCAATGGTATCAGAGAGAAGCTGAGATCAAGAGCTTCCAATTGCTACCCATCTTGTGCGAAGGCGGAGCTCCTGGAACGATCGGGCTCTACGGTCAATCTCGTCATGAACGGTCGATACAGGCAGATTCCTAGCAATCAAGAACCCCTGTTTCCATCATCAGACTGCAAAGGACGAGCCTGCAGAGACGGAGGACCACTCCTACATCCTCACATACAAGTCGTCAAGAACCAGAGATAAGTTTCAATGTCTATAAGCTTAAAAGCTTAAAACTCAAAAACTATAAAGCTTAGTATTAAGCTTTAAGAAGCTTAATAACTAAAATCTCATCTTGGCAGCGTCAATATGTACTCGCCATCTTCAAAGCGACGACAGCATGCCACGATACCTCAAAATCAAATTGGGCTTAGTAAGCCATAAGTTACACTACTAAGCTTCAAGTCATTTAAGCCACAGGTCACACCAGAGCAATTAGATTCTGCAAGTTCTTTCAATTCAAGTTCTGCAAGTCTAACAAAGCAACCAAGTTTTGCAAGTCTACAAACTCTGCAAGTCACATTAGTCTGGTACTCTGTAAGTTAGACAAGTCAACTGGAGTCAAAACTGACTTCTATTCAAAACTCATAGAAGGACTGTTCCTGCGCAGAAACTTCGAACTGCAAAGTTGTTCATTGGAAGGTACTCTACGCATACGTAGGTTTGTTGAAGCATTTTCAGCATACGAAGAAGGACAAAATGCCAATTTTTCAAAGATTGTGAAAGCCACACCCAAAAATATATAAGCCTTGTATTCCCGAACTTGAGCTATGCTCATCCCGCTAACTTGATTTTGAGAGTGATAGGTCATTTGAGTTTTGCAGGATGATGGAACCACAAATGGATGATTTAATGGCTGAAGGCGATCTACCTAAACCTACAATGGAGCAAAAGCTGGACTTAATTATGATGCAATTGGATGAAGAACGATGGGCTAGGCAAGCATTGCAAGTTCAATTAGCAAATTTACAAAGATCTACTACCGACAAAGAGGAACCTCAATCTGAAGATCTTATCCGACGTACCATCGACGCGACTCTCGAAGCTCAAACCATCCGCAAGGAATCAAAGATAAATAAAATAAATTTCAAATTCCGTACTTTCAATGGCACTCGAGAGGGAAAAACTGTTCTTGCATTCATTAGTCAGTTTGATGACTACTTTCATGAGGAAACCTATGCAGAAAAAGATAAAATCAAGTGTGTCACTAATCATTTAGTGGATAGAGCATCTCTTTGGTGGACTGTAGTACGCAAGAGTATATATTGTCCCACTACCTGGGAGAATTTCAAGAATAAGTTTATGCAGAATTTCCTTTCTCCACAATTTCATGAGAAAGTTATAAAGCAATGGGATCTTCTTCAGCAACGGGATCGTGAGCCTATTCCTTAGTACATAGAGCGTTTTTGGAATGCACTACTCCAGTCACGCATGCTTGAAGACGTACTTGAAGCGACACACAAGCACAAGTATATCTTTGGACTTCTTAGGCATTACTATGCTGAAGTTAACATGTTCAAGCCTGCTACTCTTGAAGATGCCATTTCACTAGCTCACGACACCGAAGACAAGTTGCGAGGTAGAGACAGACGTCCACAGCAATTCCAAGCCAATGGTAACTATAGATCTAAGCAATTCAATTCCAATTTTAAAAGATTTAATCCAGGTCGTTTCTCTTCATCATCTTTCCGTAAAAATTGGGCAAAACCACCTGCATTACCATCCAATGTCAATCAAAATTCCAAGCCTATTCCACAGCCAAATTCTAATGTACCTAGACTTCCCGCCATTGCAAACAATGTAACCAAAGCCAAGCCTATAGTATGTTATAAATGCCACCAGCCTGGACATCTAGCAGCAAATTGCCATTCGAAGAAGCCACCTATCCATATCAACTACCTTGGAGCAATGGAAGATGAAGAATATGAAGATATCCCTGATTTCATGGAAGATGAGGATGACACTACTACTCCTTCGGATACTTTACCAAGTATGCCAACTCCACATTATTTATTGACTATGAAATGTTTAGTGCATGGAAAGGAAAAGATTATTTTGCATGATGATGGTAGTACTCATGATTTTATTTCAGCAAAGCTAGTAAAAGAATTGAAGTTACAGACTATACCTATGCATTATCGCATTAAAGCAGCATTCTTAGGCACTAGGTATAATGGTACATAGAAAGTGCATGACTTAGAAATTCAAATTGGTGAATACACTGAAAGAAGAAATTCTCTAGTTGTTCCACTACAATCTAGTGACATTATTTTAGGTATGCCTTGGCATCATCAGCATAACCCAGATATAGATTTTTCCACGCATTCAATTAATATTAAATTTCAAGGAAAACATCTCACATTGTATGGTATACATGCATCTAATGTTTTTCCACAGCTTTCGCATAGTCAAGCTAAACGTGCATTACGCAAGAGTAGTAAATCTTATCTCATTTGGGTGAATGAACTGCAAGTTAAAGAAAATCATATGCACCCTAGGCATAAAGAATTTCTTGCACATTTTAAGGACTGTTTTGCCGAAGATCTACCACTTGGTTTGCCTCCTTCACGTCCAGAAGACCATAAAATAGATTTGATTCCTAGTACACAACCACCTTGCAAAGGACCATATAGGCGTAACTAGATAGAACAAAAAGAAATTCAAAGTCAAGTTGAGGAATTACTAAATAGAGGATTGATTAGACCTAGTAGTTCTCCATTTGGTGCACCTGTTCTGTTAGTCAAGAAAAAGAATAATACCTATCGTATGTGCATTGACTATCAAGCTTTAAATAAGATCACTGTAAAGAATAGGTATCCCATTCCTAGAGTTGATGACCTTATGGACAAACTACAAAGATATGTTATATTTAGTAAAATAGACCTTAAGTCTGGTTATCATCAGGTGAGACTAGATAAGTTAGATATATTCCAGACTGCATTTAGAACACAGTTTGGTCATTATGAATTTTTAGTGATGCCATTTGAATTGACTAATGCTCCTGCTACATTTAGTAGAATGATGAACCGTATATTTCTGAAATATCAGTATTGTGTAATTGTCTTCTTTGATGATATTTTGGTGTTTAGTCAAAATGAGAAAGAATATTATGAACATTTGTCATTGGTTTTTCAATTATTCAAAGATAATCAATTATATGCAAATCTTGAAAAGAGTGAATTCTTTAAAACAGAAATTGAGTATTTAGGACATATTGTATCATCTAATGGAATTAAAGTTGACCCTAAAAAAATAGATGCAATATTGAATTTGCCTATACCTAAAAATGTGCATGAGTTACAATCTTTCCTTGGTCTTGCTAGTTTCTATAGGAAGTTTGTATGTAATCTTTCATTACTTGCTTTACCACTGACTAAACTTCTGAAGAAAGTTATTGTCTATCATTGGTCCAATAATCAACAGAAATCCTTTGACTTATTGAAACATGCATTAACCCATGCCCATGTTCTACAATTGCCTGATTTTAATAAACCATTCTTTTTAGTAGTGACCGATGCTAGTGGATCTGGAATAGGAGCCGTACTTATGCAGGATAATCATCCTATAGCCTATTCTAGTTGTAAGCTGAAACCCTCAGAATTAAAATATTCCACATATGACAAAGAACTATTAGCAGTTGTACAAGCATTAAGACAGTGGAAACACTACTTAATGGGTTCAGAATTCATGATTAAGACCGATCAGCAAAGTATTAGACATTTACTTAGCAAACCCCAAATCTCTGACCGACATATCAAATGGGCATCTTTTGTCAAGAGTTTTCATCCTATCATTCAATTTCAACCCGGTAAAGAAAATGTAGTGGCTGATGCATTAAGTAGAAAACCTGCCATTCATAGTATTTCTGTTATATCTTTTGATTCTTTGATTGCTATGAAAGATACTTATCATCAGGATATTACTTTTCACGCTGATTGGAATAAATTAGTTCAAAATAACTTGATTCCTATTGATTCATTGTCATATAATGATGGATTTATGTTTTATGAAAAGAGATTGTGTGTTACAATTCCATTCTGATCTTTTGTTTTGAATGAGATTCATTGTCCCCCATATCAAGGTCATAGAGGTATCATATCTACTTTACGTACATTAACTGAAGATTTTTATTGGCCACATATGGACACTGATGTATCTATCTTTGTTTCTGAATGTTTGATTTGTCAAAGAGTTAAGAGACATCATGGTAAATAGTATGGACTACTTATGCCTTTGTCTATTCCATCTAGACCATGGGAACAAATTTCTATGGATTTTATTTTACTGGTTTATATAATACTAAATCTAACTATGATATGATTTGGATAGTAGTAGATAGGTTTAGTAAACAAGCATATTTCATTCCATGTAAGAAAACTTTAACAGCATCACAGGCAGCACAATTGTTTTTGAAAATTGTTTTCACTAACCATGGATTGCCAAAAGTTATTATTTCTGATCGTGATTCTAGATTTTGTAACAACTTTTGGATTACTCTGTTTGCTAACCTAGGCACAAAGATTGATTTCTCATTTGCATTTCATCTTGACAAACAGAAGCTACTAACAGTACTATACTAGATCTTTTACGTGCTTATACTATCTCTAAACCTTAGACATGGGATACACATTTGTATTTATTGCAGTTTGCATATAACAATACACCACACACATCTACAAAGAAAGCACCGTTTGAAGTGATTTATGGTTATAGATTATCTACACCTGTTGCATCTTTGTCAAATAGAATTCAGAGTGCTGATGATATTGTTAGTATGCATAATACTATTTTTGATGAGGTTAAAGACATGATTGCCAAAGCCCAGCAATCATATACCAAACAAGCCAATAAGAAAAGACAAGCAATGAATTTTAAAGTTGATGACTATGTTTGGTTGAGAATAGAAAAACATAGACTACAAAGTGTAGATAGACACCCAGTTGTGAAATTAGCCCCTAGATTTTATGGACCATTTAGGATCATTCATAAAATAAATGACAATGCATTCAAGTTAGAATTACCACCTCATTGGAAAATTCACAATACATTTCACATTAGTTTATTAAGACCTTTTAGAGGCCAATTACATGTACACCCTGTTTATGAAAACCCACCTTTGTTAGAGGAAGAGACTGAAATACTTGAACCTGAAGCTATCATAGACACTAATTTTATGACCACTAGAACTGGCCGAAGATATTCTAGATATCTAGTTAAATTTAAGAACCATCCTATAGAAGAAGCACAATGGATGCATGCTAGAGACTTAAATGATTTCCCCACTTTGTTAGCTCCACATTGAGCTAATAGCAATTGAGGTCAATTGCCATCCCACTCCGGGGGTATGATGCCAGGAGGCATATTTCACAGTGGATTCCGTAAACTTTGATGACCGGGGCTCATACACAAAGTGGATTCTTTGTGCGAGAAGTTAATGGGGACGCCTATCCTTTTTGGGTGTTTCATTAATTTAGTGTGTTCATGGGTGATTCCATAGCGGGTGATTCCACAAAATGCATATTAAATTAATAAACGTTTATGAGTTTAGAGTGCGCACTCGTAATAAATTAAGGTTAGGATTTATTTCTAACCAGTTGATTTATTTATGTAGCTGAAGACTGCTAGGTATTCACTTTTGTCGGTTTAATTGTATTATTTTACTAACGATTGTGAATGCTTCAGTTGATGTGTAGAGATAGCAGCAGTGGTGGAGGAAAGCATTGAAGGATAGCGAGTATTCGATTTATGGATTATATTTTGATGGGCACATACCTTAGGAATGGCTCCTATATTTTGTCACCCTTACTTATTAAGGCATCGGATATTTATTATTATTTTGTATGCACATGGGCGCACGATTATGTTATTTCTATTTGGACATTGTATTGGGCGTGCCAGACTCTTTGGGCACCGTCCATTAGCTTTATTCCTATTTTTGTGTTAAAGTAAACTCAAAAGCTAAAAGCTTGCTATTTTGTAATTTGGGCTATTATTTGAGCTTGAAGATGAATAATACATAAAATACATGCTTTGTGGAGCGCTCACACAAGGCATGGGGGGAGATTGCACCCAATTGGTCTCTTGCTCTTGTCGTTCATGCTTTTTACCTTGTAATTTGTGCAAAAAGTAGAGTTCTATTGTTCTTGGGGACCTTCCGGCATTCACTACGTGAGCATACAACATCCGATCTACGCACCAGTCCTGGCATATTTCACGGTGGATTCTGTGCCACGGTGGAATATGCCTCCTGGCATCAGTTTTCTCAGGTCCGTGTCACAAGATATCCCATGATTGGCATAAGATATGTCAGGTTTTTACTATGAATGGATTGTAAGTGACCTATGTATTTTGCTATTTAACACAATATTAGTGAGTTTCGGAATCTCCCAATTCTCATTTTTTGAATACTAAAAAGGTGGCACTCGGATAACATGCCCATAAGTTTCTCAAAACTATATGATGTGACCTATCATTGGAAAGTGCTTGAAAAATGGAATCTATTGAGTTATAAAGTACTCGATTTGGAGTTATAGTGTTCAAGTTATGACACATCCAAAGATTTTACCACATGTCCCAAACTTATGGAAAATTCCCATATTCCCCAATATGGTGTTATTTGGAGTGTAGTTATTGTTCATAGTGCTTCTTCATTCATGGCAGTTTGTACTACCAATCATAATCACAGGATACCTCACTCCAAAAATAAGTGGGGCAATTTACAGGTTGTCCAGTTTAGTGCAATGGATCTCATAGAAGGAGATCAAGATATCCTCTATTGAATCCACAAAGTGGGGAGTAGTAGAGACGGTTTGTCTCTTTGAGAAATACCTACCCACTAGCATGATCACGATACAAATCCACCTTCTTGTGCATCTTGTAGATGAAGTGGTGGAGATTGCGGGACCTATCCATACGCGATGGATGTTCTTCTTGGATTGCTTCATGAAAACCTTGAAAGGCTTTGTGTGACAACGAGCTCGGCCAAAAGGTAGCATGGCTTACAGTTGGTTGGTGTCTAAGGCGTTAGTACATATTTCATAGTGGCTATCAACGGTGGATTCAGATCACAATATGCTATGGTTGCTGAAGGACAATCATAGACTAACTAGAGATGTGGTGGCCGGAAATGGGGTAGAAAAAAGAATGGATGCTACAATGGAGGAGACAATGAATCACTTTTGTATGTTGCACCATGCCTCCATAGAGGCATGGCTCGCTAGGTACAAGTCAATGAGGAAAGATCGGGAAGAAGCGTGATTTGAATTTTGACGTAGTATGCACCATCGACCGATTCGATATCCCGAGGGCATGGAGGAGATGCCGTGGTTTATGTCGACACGATGGTTGCAAGGAGCTTTGATCGTAGGGTCTCGCGAAGGGGCGGAGGTCTCAACCGAGGGGTGGAAATTATCAAGGGGATGTTGTCCAAAGGTGACGATGTGTTTAGCGTTTTTCGTATCTACATTTTATATGCGACAACTAATTGAATGTTTCAATATACTGTACAAAATAAGCGGCATGGTCGTGCAAATGACATTTCTACATGGAGCGTATCCACAAAATGTGCTCCACAATAGATTGTGGTATCATGGTAAAGTTTGAGCAAGAGAGCTGACGACGAGCAACGGGTCCAAACACCCTTATAGATGAGATGGAGTATTTTGAAAATTTGCAAAGTATTATCACGGTGGATTACCATAGCTCCTCCATGATCCTATTCAATGTGCACTCATTCAAAGTGGTACTTGAAGAAGCTGGAGCAACAGTTCGACGAGATTCATCTAGATTTCTTGAAATAGATTCCAAAAAAATATGGACCAATTTGCGCGACATATTTATATTGCCAACCCATTGTGAACAGGTACATGAACTCATGTTTTTTTAATTTTTATTATAACATGGTATATGTCACAAAAGTTAAATCTCTATTGTACGTGATTTTTACCAGGTAAATTTCTATCCAAATCAACGACAACCTCGATAGTGGTATGTTATACCTTCACCTCTCTAAAGTGTGAGAGTATATGGTCAAAGCAATGTTCTCAGCATAGATGAGGACAATATACAAATAGAGGGGTTGATATTGCAAGGGGTGAAGGCCACTGAAAGCTTGGAGCATATAGAGGAGTCAGAATTGGGTAACAATGATGGAAATATAGGTGTCCAAGAATTCTTGAGAATGAGGTGGACTCATCCTTTTGTGGTGACTTCTTTATCGACCTTCTAGTGTATGCAGAGCTGTGTTAGGAGAATGATATGGGACCATATAGTACTTCATACTTGGAACATCAACCTACTCAATTCATTGACAAATTGCTTATAAGGGTACATAAGATAACATTTTAAGTAAGATCATTTTTTAAAGATTTATATTACCATGATTTTCTTGATTTATATTGATTATGCTAACATCATTTTTTCTTTGTGCAAGTGACCTTTGTAGATATTTTGATTAGCACAATGAGTCGAGGGATGAGCGCGATGAGGAGCTACACAAGATCTTCACACCTATATCTCTAGATCAGATGGCTCAATTTAGAGAGATGGTGGATGAGGACCTGTCTCAGACACCATCAAGCCTTTCTGTTAGATCTACTTTAGTGCGCTCTGATGCTTCAATTTCTAGTAGAAGAGGTCAATGCTCCAAACTTGGGTCGGACGGAGGGAGTGGTTCTAGGGGATGCTATGGAGAGATGGATGTAGTGAGCCCATGGTTGGAAGAAATTAACAAAGCATACGTACAAGGTACCTAAACAACTCGGTCACACTCACATCGCTCCACCCATAATTTTCTTGCACACTTAGGAGTACAAGAAGTGTCTTTAGGCGAGATACTTAGCACCCATCATATAATGGTATGGATGCTTTCTCTCTAAGAGGATTAGATGTCTCGACATCCATGGGGATCAATGTATCGATCATTGCCTCCATCTCAAACTCCAAGATTGTAGGAAAGTCTAGAAGGCTACATGTCTCCTCTGGTATGGATGGTATGGATTGGGTAGTACCTTCCAAGAGGTGGATTGGCTCAAGCATTCTATTCATCGCATGCCCATGAACTCTTCTAACTGGCCGCAAAGAGTACACTCCTCCTTGGGATGAGACGCCACCTCCATGTAATAAATTTTCGGCCACATCTAATGTTTTTGTATATGATATTCAATTAGTTTGCGAATAGAATGCCTGATTGATATATACTTTTCTTACAGTTTACTCAAAATCTGAGATCGCCTGATCAATTATCTCTGATTGAAACTCGCCAAAAAATCGTTTGTGTTCTATAGACAATCGACATTTTCGTCTAATTACAAGCTTACATTGAGAGCAAGCACATGGGACACTCTGATTAAGATACACCTCGTGATCTTGAACATCATGGACTTCATCATTTTCCATTTGATCTATGTTTTCCATTATGAAGGAAAAGTGTATAAAGGATGGTTTTCATCAATGTTGGGATCCAATGCTTGATTCATAATTTTTATACTCATAAGTTCAAGTTTTTACCCCTTAATAATCTCACTCTCATGAAGTTTGAGGACATAAGCTTGCTTCTACATTCTTCCATAGACATATTGTAGAACTTGACCATAGCAATCTGAACGCTACATATATTCAATACAAAGTTGTTGGATGCATTCAATACAAATGCAACGTCTTTGGAACCATACTTCAATATGTGTGTATTTTTCAGATACGTTGGCTCACCAATTAGTTCTAAAACTTTCTCATTTAGTTGTTTTCGAGCCTTTTTCACGTGAAATGGTTTTGGCAAAGGCATTACTCACTTAGTTTTGAAGACTTTCTTAAATATTGTATCCAATTGTTGATAGAGCATACTATATGACTCAGAAGTCATTCCCACCTTGTCACATAATCCCTGAGCATCTGTACCACTAAAAAAGTTGCTCCCATCCCTAAGATGTTCACTTGTGACACCATCCACAATGTCCCTGAATTTACGATTTTCCAATGCATTTTTTACCATATCCTTGCTTAGGACTTTGACAATAGTATCATTCTCCGTGTGAGGGAACATATTTCTCATTGTGGCAAATTGAGCATATATCTGTCTATGATATTTTTCACTTCCTTTGGTTAATTACTGAATTGGTTTAATTAATGAAATGTTCCGACATGCTTCTTTGGTTTTTAAAGTGGGCTAAATCTCCAAAGTTTTGTGAGCTTTCTCTTTATGTTTCGATTCTCCTTCTCCAAGTCCATAACTTTAGATTGTAACTCCATATTTTGGATCTGTGTAGCCTACATAGCATCTTCAATGAGACATTTCTTGTCATAGGCTCTCGTTCTCCCTATCCTTCTCAGCCAATAATCTATCTTTTTCCATCAAAGACTGCATATTTCCTTGTAATCTTGACTACATATTTGTCAAGGCTTGATGAACCCTTACTAATCCTTGTGTGACAAGTCTGCATGTGTATCTATACAATCCTTTATTGCCTTCATTAACGAACTTTACAAATGATGTAAGCCCTTCAAATTGTGGTGGCCTTTGAGTGATTGGATCGGGTGGATATATGCACCTATCAACCCAAAGGTCCACATTTCTTTTCCCTGCATTTCTTTCTTGTTGCATTCTATATCTTATTGCATCATCCCTTTCTATAGTTCTTTTGAACATTAGTGCATATTCATCCTCCAATTGAAAGTGAATATCTCTCTTTCTCTTGGTATGTCTTGCAACTACATCCTATAAAGAAAAATATATGCCAATTTTGACTTGGATTAGCATTCAAATCACATAATTACACTCCTTTGATTCACTATATATGTGTTCTTTTTTTACCTAGTTGGATCTTGTCTCTTTCTCTTGATTTCAGTCATGATAGACCCTAATCAACCCTTAATCTGCCTAATGCCTTAGCTTTTAATCTACCTCTAATCAGCATCCAATCTTATCTTTTGTTCTATCCAAAATATTCTCTCTCTCTCTCTCTCTCTCTCTCTCTCTCTCTCTTTGAATTGATCAAATATATTTAAACACATTTATACAGAAGCTTAGCTAGTGGAGAACAATAACATCATCTTACCTTCTACCCTAATTTACTCTCTATCACTCAATCACTGGTTTTCTTTGTTCATCTCACATAGTCCTCTCTCTTCCCCCCCTCTTCTTCCTCTCCCCCCTCTCTCTCTCTCTCCCCCCTCTCTCTCTATGAATTGACACTTAAGGATTAAACAACAACTATGAAGAATAATAATATCACAAAGATTAAAAAAATAAAGATACCTTCATTATTACGTAATTGTTTATAGTATAGAGTGTTGAAGAGGAAGATATATTATAGCACAGTACTGAAGAGGGAGATTGCTTATAGGAAGGTAGAGAGTGTTGTAGATAGAGATTATTTGATTTCAACAAATGCTATCAAAATCACTCCTGAGATTGCTTGTAGCATGTGTTAGAATATTAATCTCCCTTCACTCTTCAATCAGGCAGTCTATCTTTATGTATGTGACCAACATTAGCTAGATACAACTGTATATGTGTGTAATATTCAATAAGTTGGTGTAGTCAGTGACTTAACCACATTTAGTCTTGGTTAGTCATACCTATGTGTGTAAGTCTCTTTCAGTTAGTATGATGGAAGAATAATGGAAGAAAGACAACAATGAGCTCAGGCTCATCTTTTGCTACACTTTGTCTCTCTCCCTCTCTTCCAACATGGTATCAGAGCAACTGAAGGCCTCAAGCCTAATAGCTTGGCAAGTTCTACATCTTCTTGTTCCTTCTTTCTCAAGGCTTCTTCCTCCTCCTCAGCACTTCTTTTCCTCTTCTCTTATGCCTTTCTAGACTCCTCTTCCACTCTCTGTGCATCCCCTTTTTCTTTCCTTTTCCTCTCTGCTTCTTGGGCTCTTGACACTCTTTGCGCTTTTTGCAGTTCTTCTTTCTCTTTCTTCCTCCTTTCTTCTTCCCTTTGCTGTTGGAAGCGCTTAGTGCGCTGCTCTCTTTGCTGCTGCTAGCGCTGTTCTTCTTACTTTTCTTCTTCATCACTACTCTCATCAGTTTCTGTTTCCTCGTCAAAGCTAGAGGATTCTTCATTGTGTGGCGAGGGTGGTGGTCTCTCCTGCTCCTCCTTTGCTGCTCCTGCCTCCTTTACTGCTTCTTCAATTAGGGCGGTTAGTACACCTCCATACCCAATGAATGATGCTTTGGAGGTGGCATTTTTCCTGTCTTTTGCTGCAGGGATTTCACCTCCAGCAGGTTGGCTTCCCAGATCAAGTGCTGTCATGGAGTTCGTGCAAGAGCGGATGAAAACGGGGTTCAAGATGCTGCAAGGAAAGAGGCTAACAAGAAGATCTCAAATTTTTATGCCAAGATCACTATATTGCTTGTTAAGTGAATTACAACAAAGAAATTGCCAACTCCTCTCGACAAGAAGCTGTAGTTATACCGCCTTAGAAAAATAAGAAGACTAGCAAGTTCAGCTCCTTCCCTTCTAAAACTTGTCGCCTTCCCATGGACTCTGATTCACAGATTCCAAAAAAATTATCATTGACCAGCATTCACACAAAAGTTCAACCTCCTGAGATCCATACTTCAGAATGTAATTAGCCTCGTCAAGCTTCATGCTGTTGTGGCAAGCTGCATTCCCTTTTCTTTATTCTCCAATCTGAGTACAAATCTCATCAATACTTTCTGTTGGCTTGTTACTGTGAGGCGGAATAAATGTGTCCGAACTATTTGGCCCAGCTGTATCCCACTTAGTGCCATGCCCACTTGCCTTTGCAGAAGACGGAACTTGGGAAGCAAAAATTCGATGAGAAAGAATGGTAGAAGATACATAACTAGAGACAGCATCTGAAGTGTCACGCAGAGCTATTGCCTGTTAGATAAACATCTTTCCTATAAGTAAAGGTTCGATTACCTTACACATGTGCAATCATTAACATTGTCATAGGATCACGGGTTACAATGTGTTGGTGCCACACGAAACAAGAAGCCCCTGCCAGAACTTCGACACCATCAAAGGAATTTTTCGTAACCTGGAAGTTCCCAATCAAACAGGAAATCCTTGCCAGAACATCGACAACATTCACCGTTGAAGGGCTTTTCCACACTGGAAAGTTTTGAATCAACAGGCGTGCGATAGATGGACCAGAGGGCCGATGATCGGAAAGCTCGATCAATCCTGGAGTATTCTGTATGGTGTTGAATACATCCTTCACTGCCAACGAGATTATGCCTGGAGATTTTTTATCACCATAAATACATTGAAATTGTTAGATCCCACATGTCGATGTCTTCTCCCACTGCAATTAATGATAATGCATAAGCAGGAGACAAGATGACTTCTTCCTTGATGCCTTCGACATATGTTCCCCGAGTGTCTTGGTCAAAGACAACATCAAAGAAGAGCAGACAAGGTGCTCTCCTCCAGACCCTGCTGCAGCAGTTGCGCCTCTAATCTCTGTGATGCCTCCTCCTTTTTATTCATTCACAAGCTCATGAAGCAATGACTTCCCTCCAACTTTTTCCTTCTCTCTATCAGTTAGTAGCACCTCATAATCGTCCTCCTCTTCATAAGCAACTGCCTGTTGGTCTCAAAACAATCAACCCCTTGGAAAAGCTCTCCCCTTCCAATATCAGTGCGCCCTTTTTCTCCTTCGACAAGTGTTGTTTTTAAATTTCCCTTCTTGAAATTCTTTTCATAGCGTTCCAGGCCCAAATTCTCCAATATTCCCTTCCTCCTCAAATAATAGGCATCATCTGGTGGAGGTTGGGTAAGTTTACCAAGCTTATGCATGCCTCCTTGAATGAGAGCAAAAAAGACTCCTGTCATAACTGCATTCGATGCCACATTTGGGCCACCGACGCCACTGATGATAGAGAACATAGCCCCAGATCCAAAGGCAGCTACCATGCTAGTCTAAACATCTACCACGCCACCACGAGCTCTTCTCATTGCACATGATATTCCTGAATTCACATGTGTCATTACTGCAAAGTTTTGAGCTTGAACTTGAGGACCACCTGCCAAAGCCTTTTAACGTAGTCTAGAATCAGAAGCCTTGTTCCAGGTGGAATTTTGACATCTCGTAATGCACTATCATTGAGAAGTGGCAAGGGCTATGTTGATCTCATAACCTATAGTTACAGCATCAAAATTGCAGTTTCCTACAAGCCTCCAATTCTTCTACTCCACAGTAGGCTTGCAGAACATCCATCAATGTAATCTCATCTTGAATTGCATGTTCCTCTTGCATATGGCGATACAATTCTAGAGATATTTTGTATTGTCCCTGCTCTACATATGCTGTGAGCATTGCATTCCACAACATAGTGTTGAGCTGGGACAAACCAGTAAAAACAGTTTCTGCTTCATTGTTCCGCATGTTACGTTGGCCTTGTTCACGTGCAACCTTTGTCTTCATAGCTTAAATGTCGGCTTCTACAAAGCTTCCTTTGATTCCATGATTTCCTGCACTTTTCTTGGAGTTCATCATTGAAATTGACAGCATGATAATATTCTTTGGCATCAGTTTTTCATATTTTTCTGACACACACACAACATGCACACAAACAAAAACACACAAGTGGAGTATGTACATTGGATGTGGGTACAGAAAAGGACAGAAAGATAACACAACAATCAACCATAATGAAACACATGTGAAAAGATAACACAGATGCTGAACAAAAATGGAGGTGTTTACGGCTCGAATGCGCAACAACACGACATCCACCCCCTCTAAACCTGCACATCCTCCGGATGAGCCAATTATCCATGATCATCTAAGTCCACAAATAGGTCTAGTTCTTCATTAGTTTCCGGTAGACCTGTTTCTCCATCAGATACATTATCCATATTCTCTGCTTCTTCTGCTAGAATTTCTTCTGACTGCTCTTCTTCTGCCAATCCTTCAAGTGCATACTCTTCATCTTCTCTTCTCTTGAAAATCTTGACTCGTTTTCCAGCAATGGGCACCCTCAATACCGTCCCATCCAATTCAGCCAACTCATAGGTAGCATTGTCAAAAACCTGTTTCACTTCATACGGTCCAAACCATCTTTGAACCATTTTTCTCATGCTACTATGCTGATTCTCTAGGCTACTGTCGTAGACTAGAACCCAATCTCCCTCTTTTATGGCTCTAGGCCGCCAGCGATGCCTCAAATCAAACCTGTCCTTGTTTCTAAGTCGAGCTGCCTTCAAACGATCAACTGCTAATTGCACATCTTCTGCCCTTCTCTCTAGTTGACGAATCCGAAGAGCTAGAAGCTCCTCTCTTAATAAATTCTCATGGCAAGGAAGAGCACTCCACGTGAGAGCACAAATTTCAATAGGCATGACAGGTTTTTTCCCATACATCAACTCTGCAGGCATATATCCAGTAGTCACGCTATGTGTAGAGTGGTCTGCCCACAATGCAAAAGGTAGTAATCTCGGCCAATCTCCAATCCGACCTCTACAAGCTTTTTCCAATGCCTTAACTATTGGCGGATGCCCTCTTTCGCTCTTGCCATTCCCCTCTGGATTATAGGCAGTAGTAAGAGCCAACTTAATCCGAAGCCGTGAGAAAAATTCTCTAGCTTCATCTGCATCTAGCTCTCCACGATCAGCAGTAATCTTGTCTATACATCCATACCTACAAAATATTTCTTCCAACAAGAATTTACATACTGTAGTGGTGGTCTTCGTCCGCAAAGGTGTGCCTTCAACATAGTTTGTAAGATCCTCCCTGGCCAAGACAAGATATCTCATCTGCCAAAGTCCCACTGGAAAAGTAACCAAGTCAACCACCCACTTATAATGCATACATAGCGGATAGTTCGGATGCAACTCATCGTGATGCCGCACTAAAGAGTAGAACTCACAGTCCCTGCAAGTCTCCACAAAGTGGGAAACATCCTTATACATCCCTTTCCACCAGTATTTTTCTTTGATTTTCTCATAGGTAGCCCACACACCTCTGTGTCCAGCCCAAGAACTCTCATGAAACTCTCGCATAATCTGTATCTGCGTCGCTGCCTCACAAACTACTCTGAAGGGTAGGCCACCTCTCTTCTTTGGGTGCTTCCAAAGAAAACCATCTTTCAAGAAATACCCATAAGCCTTTCTTCTGATTTTCTTGAATGCATCATCTGTCCGATCAGCTCTTCGAGTCAATGAACTCAGATATTGACCAATTTGTAGCCACTCGCCAACATAGAGTTCCTCAGTAAAGGCTTCAACTGTAGATACATAACAATCATGAACAAGGACAGAAGCTGCAAACTCTGTCTCATCATCTTCTGCAAGCAATGACTCCTCATCCTCATATCTCGCTCTAGACAGCATGTCAGCAACTGGATTATCTTTTCCTGCTATGTGTCGAAATTTTGGATTCAATGATTTGATGTAGGCAATCCACCGAAGCATCGCTATATCTAGAGTCAAACAGCTAATAATCATACCAAGCAAAGGCAAGCAATCTATTTCCACAACAACTGGAGCACCAATAAAATACTCTTTATCACACTTCAGTGCAGTGACTACTCCCCACAACTCTCTTTTAATCTGCGGATATCTCCTCTGCCATTCATTAAGAACTTTAGCTCCAAAGCGGATTGCATATCTAATCCCATCAGCATCATCCTATCCCACTACCCAACCTATGCCAATAGGGCTAGTATCAAATGTCAACATGATTGGCCGTCCACACTGATAATCTGCCTTGCGAAGAGTAGGAGCTGACTGCAACAGCTTCTTGAGTTTACGCATGGCTTTTGAATGCTTCTCATCCCAATGAAACTTATGCCTCTTTTGAAGCAACTGATAGAGAACATCTGCTATGTGAGCAAAAGGAGGAATCCAAATCATGTAAAATACGCAAGCTTCCACAAATCTCCGCACCTCTGAATTAGTCGAGCAATACTTTGCAATCCTACTTATGGCATCCACCTTTGCAGGTGAAGGCTTTCTACCATAATAACCAACCATATGCCTAACTATGATGACTTCATTAACACCAAAGACAGATTTCAACCTTGAAAGAGTCAAATTCACCTCCTCTAATCGTGTCAATATTTGCTCACAAGCAACGAAGAGTTCAGCCACAAACTGTCTACATCCTTGCAAATCAAGACTCTCATTCTTTTCTTCTTCTGCATAGCCTTTAATAGGCACATCATCTAAGAAAGGCATGGTATACTACGGAATATAGTCTCGCAGAACTTTATGCATAGCATTCATCATATGAGAACTGAGTTGGTGGCACCTTGAGGCAAGGTACACATCCTCACAAGACCAATAGGTGTCCGCATAGTGGTAATATCCATGCTTTCCAAGGCAAGCTAAAACTGGTCATAACCAGAATACAAGTAACCTAAGTAATAGATGACTCGTCCTGCAAAAGCCTCGGCAAACTCATCCATAACTAGTCCTATTCCCACATTCCTGATTGTCACTCTATTCACGGGTTGCATATCCTGAATAAATCTCAAGGTTCCATTCTTCTTTGGTACAGTAAACCACCTGTTAGAATAGGGCACAGAAGAGGGTTCCAAAATCCCCATCTTAATCTTCTCATTCAGCAACTCTATTAGCTTTGGCAAGTGTGCTCTAGACATAGGTATAGGATGTATATTCCATGGCACATGAGGAACGGTGAAGATGACCATAGGCGCAACCAATTGGGGACTAATGCAGCCAATTTCATGAGGAAAGAAAGCAAATGCCTTACCATGTCCTCCAAGCATCTCTCTAAAACATTCTTTTTCCACTGGAAGCAAGAAATCATCATTTCCAATCTTCAATTCTGCAAGAGTTTTAGCTGTAAATTCATGTCCAATATTTGCAAGATCTCTCAACATAGGCTGCTTCATAGCTTTTTCCATATGCTCATCACTTCCAAGAGGAAGCGGCCCTGCAAAACCGGCTTAACCTTCTTATCAACTATTTTATACTTCATGTCAACCTTGGAATCAGTTAGACACTCTCTTCTTTGCTGCAATTTTTGCAAATTTTTAGCAACTCTCAACTCTGTTGGCTGAAATATTTTAGCCCTTTGCTCTATGGACTACATGGGTGCAGCCTGAAACTCTGTATACTGAAATTCTTCAGCATTAAACTTTGTTGGCTGAATGGTTTCATCCCTCTGCTCTGTGGACTACCAAGTTGCAGCCTCATACTCTGTATGCTGAACTATTCCAACATTTAACTCTACTAGCTGAAAGGTTTCAGCCCTCTGTAACTCTGAAAGCTGATCAAGATCAGCCATAAATTCGGTTTGCTGAGTTTTCTCAGCCTCTGACTCTGTTTTCAGCATAAAATCAAAAATTTCCTGATATATATCCAAGGTTTGCACAGGTATGATCCTTGAACCCTTACATACATCAGTTTTCATCATATTTTCCATCTCAGACAAAGTATCTGCATAAGATATTCCATCATACAGCTCATCCACATGCTCTTCTGCTTGCAAAATACCTGCAGTCTTTAACTCTTTCTCCTTATGACCAATGTACTGCCTGGCAGCTCTAGACAATCTGAAATTTTCTGATAACTCACTGAACTATCTAAAGAAAAACCAAAAAAATTAGTGGAGAAATATTGGCTGCCAGGAGGCGAGATCTCCTCTTTTCTCCGCTCCGTACCACTGGCGTCTCGCAAGACAGCGGTACCTAATGAAAATCCAGCTCCTTCACAGGTAGTGGTGCCTCACGCAAGGAGTCCCTGTTTCGCGGATGATTTACTTCAACAGTCATCTGAATAGCTCGCATACCATCGTTATTGCGTATCCGTGCATAGGCTGAGCCATCATCCATCACTTTTGTCTCCATTCTTTCTTCTGTAATGAAAGGTTGTCCAAGAATAATCGGATAAGAGCAAGAATCCTGAACAAAACAATGATAATCCTCTTCAACATTTCCAATAGAAATTCTGATGCTCAAACAAGCAGCATACATATCACCAGAAGTATTATTGGCTACTCTCATGCGCCATCCATGCTCTGCATCCATAGGCCACTTGCCACTCTCATAAACATCTCGAGCAATAAGATTAATCTCGGAACCATGATTGACTAAAGCGACCAAAGGAATTTGTTTCTCTCCAATCCTTACCACTGTCTCAGTGGTTGCTCTAGCCCAATGACTACATGAAAAATGGCTGTGAGGAATGAGGATAGGGGTATCATCATCCTCATACTACATAGGCTGAACTATTTTCTCCAACTGCAGGTTGACAGAAGCATTCTTAACCATCATTGCATCATCTTGCTCTTCCCCAAGAGCTCCATGCCATAACCCCTGTAAAGCAGGTCATTCCATTGCATATCGTTTCCTCCGCAAAAGATCCTACATCTGATCTTGTATTTCTCTTCTAGCAATCCCAAGAGCTTCACCAACAGTAAAAGTGACTTCACTATTTAAAATTCTTTCATGAAAAATATTACTCATATCCGTTTGCATGTCAAGGTTTGACAAGAGCTTGAATCCTTCAGGACCTGATTGTGCTAGAGAACTCGTCATAGGTGGAGTTGCAACAGGTGGTGAAACAAAGTCACCCCCTCTAGTCTTTTTGGAGATACTGAGACCCTCCTCATCTCTTCTTCTCTTTTCCTCAACCATGGCATCTAAACCCTGTGTTTTCGCCATATAAGCAAAAATAGAATACCTGTCAATAGGAGAATCCCATCCCGTTTCTCCTCAGATGCATGAGCCCACACAAGTCATAGTGGATGCCTGAACTTTCCCTCTTCTCACTATCTCCAAGGCAGAGGACCATAAGGCAGAGTCTCCATCTCATTTATGCTCAAGCTGGACTTCATAAGCTGAAGCATCTCCTCTAACACTTACATATGCTGATCGCGCAGCCATATCAACAACGAGCTTCTTCATGCCTCCCTTATCAAAGTTCGTGTCAAGAGGAGCACCAGTCTCTGTCAGCCATATCTTCCCATCTTGTCCCCAAAACACTATGTTCTTCATACGCGCTTCCTGAAAAGCATCACAATCTCTGCAGTGTTGGTGCTCTGTACTATTGCACCAAATACATCGTCTCCCTTTTCTTTGGCCAACTGGGAAAGCAGTCACTGGAGCAGGTGCTACAGCAGGTATTGGCATAAGTTTCTCTTTAACTTCCCAACTTCAGCTTTGACTGCCTCCATCGTCAAATTTGCCAAGCCTTTAATAACATCATCTACTGAAAAGGGCACTAGAGCAGCAGGAATTGATGGATTTACAACAGGAGGAGTAGGCTTAGGCATAGAACTTGTAGCAGGGGTAAAAGTAGAGGTCTCCAAGGATTTTTCAGAAGCAAATCATGTATTACAATGCAATCGTACCCTCCTGCGTTGCTTCTTAACAAGCGCATTCACAGCATCAATGACATGTCTCTACTCGGTCTTTAAGCCTGAATCGGTAGCTTGATCTTCCAAAAGATCATCCAACTTTTCCTGTAAATAAGCATCAGCAGCTTGTAAAAATAATTCCACCTTCTGCATCTCCAAAGCTTGCTGCTCAATCCCATCCAACTGATCATAGCAACTCCCGAACTCTTACAGAAGGGCGATAACTAAAAGTCCCTTATTAGGCATAGAAACCTATGCTAAGAAATTCCTGCGGTTCATAAGACCTGCATCCTCCAGGAAATATTCATATTTTAATGCCTTCTTAAACTCTATCCAACCAGCATGTCTTCCTTGAATTTCTGAAATTCAAACCTTAAGCGCGCGAACTGCAATCCGTAAGAAGTAGCGGCTACAAACGTCTTGAGAAACCCCAAAAAACTTCATCTTTTCTTTATACAAATGTAGGTAAGTTGAAACTTGTTGGTCGTTGAACTGCTTCATCTCTTGTTTGACAGCCTTCAAGGCATCCATGGCATCACTATCACGTTTTGCGTGTGCTTGTTGCTGCATATAGGATGTAAACGACTGAAACAGATGCTTCATGACATTCTCGCATGTCATCTCTTCTTGCGAGTCTCTCATCTTGCTGGAAATTGACGCAGCACTTTCACGTCGGGTTCACTAGAAATGTCGTGGAGTTCGTGCAAGAGCTGCTGAACACGGGGTTCAAGATGCTGCAAGGAAAGAGGCTAACAAGAATATCTCAATTTTTTATGCCAAAGATCACTATATTGCTTGTCAAGTGAATTACAACAAAGAAATTGCCAACTACTCTTGACAAGAAGCTGTAGTTATACCGCCTTAGAAAAATAGGAAGACTAGCAAGTTCAGCTCCCTCCCTTCTAAAACTTGTCGCCTTCCCATGGACTCTGATTCACAGATTCCAAAAAAAGTATCATTGACCAGCATTCACACAAAAGTTCAACCTCCTGAGATCCATACTTGAGAATGTAATTAGCCTCGTCAAGCTTCATGCTGCTGTGGTAAGCTGCATTCCCTTTTCTTTATTCTCCAATCTGAGTACAAATCTCATCAATACTTTTTGTTAGCTTGTTACTATGAGGCGGAATAAATGTGTCCGAACTATTTGGGCTAGCTATATCCCACTCAGTGCCATGCCCACTTGCCTTTGCAGAAGACGGAACTTGGGAAGCAAAACTCCGCTGAGAAACAATGGTAGAAGATACATAACTAGAGATAGCATCTGAAGTGTCACGCCGAGCTATTGCCTGTTAGATAAACATCTTTCCTATAAGTAAAGGTTCGATTAGCTTACACATGCGCAGTCATTAACGTCGTCATAGGATCACGGGTTACAACGTGCTGGTGCCACACGAAACAAGAAGCCCCTGCCAGAACTTCGACACCATCAAAGGACTTTTCCGTAACCTAGAAGCTCCCAATCAAACAGGAAATCCTTGCCAGAACGTCGACAGCATTCACCGTCGAAGGGCTTTTCTACACCAAAAAGTTCCGAATCAACAGGCATGCGATAGATGGGGGAGAGGGCCGATGATCGGCGAGCTCCATCGATCCTGGAGTATTCTGTATGGTGTTGAATACATCCTTCACTGCCAAGGAGATTATGCCTAGAGATTTTTTATCACCATAAATACATTGAAATTGTTAGATCCCACATGTCGATGTCCTTCTCCCACTGCAATTAATGATAATGCATAAGCAGGAGACAAGATGACTTCTTCCTTGATGCCTTCCACGTATGTTCCCTAAGTGTCTTGGTCAAAGACAACATCAAAGAAGAGCAAACAAGGCGCTCTCCTCCGGACCCTACTGCAGCAGTTGCGCCTCTAATCTCTGTGATGCCTTCTCCTTTTTATTCATTCACGAGCTCATGAAGCAATGACTTCCCTCCAACTTTTGCCTTCTCTCTATCAGTTAATAGCACCTCATAATCGTCCTCCTCTTCATAAGCAGCTACCTGTCAGTCTCAAAACAATCAGCCCCCAGGAAAAGCTCTCCCCTTCCAATATCAACGCGCCCTTTTTCTCCTTCGACAAGTGTTGTTTTTAAATTTCCCTTCTTGAAATTCTTTTCATAGCGTTCTAGGTCCAAATTCTCCAATATTCCCTTCCCCCTCAAATAGTAGGCATCATCTGGTGGAGGTTGGGCAAGTTTACCAAGCTTATGCATGCCTCCTTGAATGAGAGCCAAAAAGACTCCTGTCATAACTGCATTGGATGCCACATTTGGGCCACCAACGTCACTAATGATAGAGAATGTAGCCCCAGATCCAAAGGCAGCTACCATGCTAGTCTGAACATCTACCATGCCACCACGAGCTCTTCTCATTGCACATGATATTCTTGAGTTTACACCTGTCATTACTGCAAAGTTTCGAGCTTGAACTAGAGGACCACCTGCCAAAGCCTTTTAACATAGTCTAGAATCAGAAGACTTGGTCCAGGTGGAGTTTTGACATCTCGTAATGCACTATCATTGAGAAGTGGCAAGGGCTATGTTCATCTCATAACATGTAGTTACAACATCAAAATTGCAGTTTCCTACAAGCCTCCAATTCTTCTACTCCACAGCCGGCTTGCAGAACAGCCATCAACGTAATCTCATCTTCACTTGCATGTTCCTCTTGCGTATGGCGATACAATTCTAGAGATATTTTGTCTTGTCCTTGCTCTACATATGCTGTGAGCATTGCATTCCACAACACAGTGTTGAGCTAGGACAAACCAGTAAAAACAGTTTCTGCTTCATTGTCCCACATGTTACGTTGGCCTTGTTCACGTGCAACCTTTGTCTTCATAGCTTAAATGTCGGCTTCTACAAAGCTTCCTTTGATTCCACGGTTTCCTGCACTTTTCTTGGAGTTCATCATTGAAATTGACAGCATGATAATATTCTTTGGCATTAGTTTTTCATATTTTTCTGACACACACACAACATGCACACAAACAAAAACACGCGCAAACACAAACACACAAGTGGAGTATGTACATTGGATGTGGGTACAGAAAAGGACGGAAAGATAACACAGCAATCAAGCACAATGAAACACACGTGAAAAGATACCACAGATGCACAATAAAAATGGAGGTGTTTACGGTTCGGATACGCAGCAGCATGACAGCGCTACGGCAGCCTTCTTGATTGTATGTCTTACGTACTCATTCCAGTCGATCTCTTCTGGTGCATTGGCCGCGAGGCTTTCAAGCACATGCACATTTATTCTTCCCATATAGGCAGTGTGTCGATGGCTGGAGAAGAGGGTGTGTATGACTTTAGCACACATGCGGATTTCGTCATCAGGGATGTCTTGGATATTGACTCCATCGTTGGACCGCACCTAGCCCCTATCCATTTTTAGCATGGCGAAGACATCCCTTTTTTATCTCTTTATGGCCCTTGATTCCAGGCCTAGTGCCTTTTCTACTAGTTCCTTGCTTAAGGGTACCCTGACTTGTCTGGCAGCATCCCTCCTTCCCATAGTCACCGTGGCACTCTTAGAGGCAGAGTCAAAAGTTCGTAAGAACTCAACACACCTTGCATGATCCACATTTTGCTCCACCTTCTCCACATACTTGGTCATATTGCACTTTTCTATGACCTGCTTAGTTGCTTCCTCCATTTCCACGACCCTGGATAGGTTGTGGATGGTTCGGAAATTCAGCCATCCATAAGCTTGAATTTCTAGATTCAGCATATATTTTTACCTTTCTTCTTCCATGAAGGGAAGCTTATTAGCACGATCTTTATGAGCCATCTTGGGTTCCTGCCTAGCAAAAATACTTTTCATTAATCACAAGTGGAAAAGGAAAACATGGCTAAATGAAGCTAAGGATGAAAAATACGCAAAACAGGAATGCAAAGAACTTGAAAAATTTTGCTACCTTTTTTTTTTCCTTTTTTTTTAAATCACTGAGTTCAACCTTTCAACAATTATTTATGCCTTCTTAGCCTTATTCCTTCCCCTTGGAAAGATGAAAATCCTTCCTAGGATTGAACGAAATGGTGAAGATATCAAAGGTGATTGTGATGGGGTGTTCCGGCCAACAGCCACTCATAAAAGGCAAGGTTGTACTCAAGTTGAGTGTGACAATCGAGTTCACAGGGTTGTACAGAAACTTGGGAGATATAGGTCAAGACATCGTGAAAAATATCTCGGGGTTGTAAGGAATTGGTCAATGTAAGGATGGGCTAGGACCTGGTCATCTAAGTGTTGGTTCCGGGTAATGGCCAAAACTCTAAATGAAAGAGGTGCCACATAAGTAGGATCGTAACTCGTATTCCTCCCAGCTTAATGTGGTGAAAGTCCAACCGCTCATAACTCCTAGCAAATGTGGTGAAAGTGTGGTCTAACACCTTAATGCAGGTCACAAGGTCATCTCCGAAAGTTTCAGCAAGGTCTTTAGCCAAGGAAAGGAAAGATCGTACCGCATAGGGAGACCTAAGACCTGCTGGTGGTGATGGTACAATTGAGCTAGACAGCAATGACTCCATTGCAGGTGTCACAGGTGTGGCTTTGCACTCCAAAGCACTTTGAAGTGTTGTAGGAAGTTCTGGTGGCATGGAAGTTGTGCTGGGCTCTGAGTGCACAGTCACGGAAGTATTCAACTCTTTTGAGTGAGGTAAGCTTGAGGCTTTTAGCGATTGCTTTGGTCCATAAATTAGCTGGGACTTATTAGTCACAGCCGGCAGGGGTTTGCTAACTACGGATCAGGCACTATGTTTGCAAGCCTCTCTCACTAGAGTGAGGTTGCTTGGAGATGAGCCTTTAGACTTGCCATTCTTACGCACCCAAATCCAGGGGTTGCCCTCATAGTAGCCTTGTGCTCGCAAGAGATATTTGGGAATCCATCGTGGTGTGGTTGAGTGCCTACATTGATAGCATCCAAATGGCCTCTTAGGCTGTGATGACTGATTATTTTTGCCTTTAGGAGCACATTTGGGTGGTCTACTCGGAGGTGGTCTTTACCGCTTTGGCACCCATATAAGCTTAGACTCCTTGGCCTTGTGAGCACTCTTGGTGGGTTTCGGTCTAGGGTCTAGAGCTTGGCATGAGACCTTAGTGTCCTTATGTGTAGACTTGAGCGTAAGTACGGTCGTAGTGATTTCTACCGGTGGCTTCACAATGTTGAAAGGGTCAAAACAGCCCTTGCTGAAAGTCGTCACTATGTGCACATTGCCTATGGCAAGATGGATGCGATGTAGATTGTAATCCACATTACAATTCCTTTTCTTCTTAAAAGTACGACCTAATAGTGACATATTACCGGCCCCTTTTGTGTTAGGAAACACATGAAAGAAAGCTAGTATATGTTCAGACTCGATAGAAATGTCCACTTTGCACTTCCCTAAGAGCGTGCAAGCATTACCCCCAAATGGGGTGAGTTTGGCATTGGTGGGTTGCAGTTTAGGTTGACCAATGTGTGTCTAATGGTCATGCCTTAAGATATTGTAATCAGCACCTTCGTCAATCAAAGCATCAAAAGAATAGGTCTTTTCCGTAGTGACGGTGATTCGTAAGTAGGCGGGTGCCATTGCTTCTTCATCTTGATTTGTTATCTCCGTAATAGTAGCCATGCAGACATTGACAGGGGCTTCCAACATAGGTGTCTCATGCAACGGGTGGGAAGGAGGATAGTATTTTGTAATACAGCTGCCACTGAAAAAGCCGATTCCTTCGCCTTCAAGCGTCTCTAATTCAACGTTTCCCGTTCGACTAATTGCACGTACTCAGAAAGGTCCCAATCCACAGAATTTCATTTTATGTTTGTGACCCTTCACAGAGTATAGCAGAACGAGATCCCCCTAATCAAAAGTCGTGTTGCTTGACATGCCTATCAAACCACATTTTCCTCCATGCTTTCTCACAAATCAGCGCATGGGTGGCCAAGAGCCGGGTTTCCGTGAGGCGTTCTAGCTCTACCAAGTGATTTGTCCAAGCGTCTCTTCCCTCCCAGCGCTCCTGCATTGCTATCCTTAAGCTAGGGACAAAAAACTCTAAGGGAAGAATGGCCTCCGTTCCATAACTTAGCCTAAAGGGTGTCTGACCTATAGCCATTTTATAAGCCATACGATAGGCCCACAAGGCCGCCATTAACTTGTTGTCCCAGTCACTCCGAGATGTAGATACCACTTTTGTGAGTACATTGACTAGGATTTTATTGGTGGATTCTGCTTTTCCATTAGCCTGAGGGTAATAGTGCAAGGATTTTCTATGAATGATTAGAAAAGTAGAGAGTAGATGCGAGATTGCCTCATTAATAAAGTGTGTGCCCTGATCACTGACTAATTCTATTGGACACTCAAACCATGAAATGACCTACTCCCACAGGAACTTTGCAGTGGTTCTAGCGTCATTCTTCCTTGTAGCTCTTGCCTTTGCCCACTTCGTTAGGTAATCAGTTTGCCACTATGATGTAGTGAGCCTGAGAGTACTGTGCCGCGGGATTGATAGGTCCAATGAACTTGATGCCCCATTTTTCAAAGTGTTGTCGGGTTATGACAGGGGTCAGCTCCATTTTATCTTTGTGCACGGGCACCTTGGTTCTTTGGCATTCATCGCAGTGCTTCACAAATTTAGTAGCATCATGGGATAGGGTGGGCCACCACAGTTGGGATTGCAGCACCTTTCAGGCTATTGTATCCCCGCTAAAGTGTCCTCTAGCAAATCCACCATGTGCTTCTTTCAATGCATTGTGCATCTGGTGCTCACATATGCATCTACGCAACAAATCGTCTTGTTCTAACCTATAGAGTTGGCCAGTTATCAATTGGTACGGTTGGATTTTCAAAATAAGTCTCTTGAGCCTGGCCTTCTCAATTGGTCTCTTAGGTAATCTGTTCTCCAGCACCTGAACTACGTCATCGGCCCAATATGGTGTCAGATCAGCTTTAAACAATTCTCTCTCACTAGACAGGTTAAAGAGATGAGCATTCGGTAAATTGTCAGGTATGTCTTATCCGTCGGCTTCTCCTATGGGTATGCGGGACATATGGTTAGCCATGTAATGTTGCTTTCCTTTGCGTACAACCACAAAGAAGTCAAATTCCAATAGGAGAAGTAACCATCTAGCTATGCGTCCAATAGCGCAAGGCTTGTTCACAAGATAGAGCAAGGCTTGATGGTCAACAAAGAAGACAAAGGGAGTGGCCAACAGATAATGTCTAAATTTCTTTACAGCAAATACCATGGCCAACCCCTCCCTTTCTATGGTGGAATAATTCATCTCGGTATCTGTGAGCTGCCTGCTGGCAAAACTCACCGGATAGTCTAAGTTATGTTCACCAGGCTGGCATAGCACAGCCCCAATAGCAAACTTAGAGGCGTCTATGTGCACATGAAACGTTATGTTCCAGTCTGGGGCTTGTAAGATTGGTGCAGTAGTAAGAGCCTTCTTCAACTCTTCGTATGCGCGTTGGCATTCCTCAGTCCACTCAAACACGATCAACAGCTTGTACAATGGTCTAGCAATCAGTGCATAATTTAGTACAAAGCGGCGATAGTATCCAGTATGTCCTAAGAAACAGTGAACTCCCTTGTAGTTATTGGGTGGCGGAAGGTTGAGAATGACTCTGACTTTTGAAAATTCCGTGGCGATGCTGTTCTTTGACACCACGTGCCTTAGGATACATCCGTGTTTCACCCAGAATTGGCACTTCAAGGGGTTCAACGAGAGGTTGTATAACCGACACCGTTCAAAGACAGCTCTCAATTTCTCTAAGTGTTCGGCCCAACTAGAGTGTAAGCATAAGTCATCTACAAACACCTCTAGTTCGCGCCTAAGCATATCTTTGAAGATAGTGTACATTAAGCGTTGGAAAGTCGCTGGCGCATTCATCAGCCCAAAGGGCATGACAATGTAGGCGAATACACCCCATTCGGTGGCGAAGGCAGCCTTGTGCCTTCGCCACGGAATGGGGTACACTTGCACTTCGCCACGGAATTGGGGTACACTTGCACTTGATTGTAGCCCGAGAAGCCGTCCAAAAAACTTTAGGCCTCTTTACCTGCTAGCCTCTCAAGCATGTGCTCGATGTATGGTAAAGGATAGTTATCCCTCTTCGTAGTGGCATTAACTTTCTTGTAATTAACGCACACTCAAATTTTTCCATTTTTCTTCATCAAGATCACAATTGGTGATACCTAGTCCGTGTGCTCAATCTCATATATGAATCCTGCCTTCATGAGCTTATCAATCTCCTCTTTTACTGCATGGGCATGTTTGGGATTCATGGGGTAAGGTCATTGCTTTGTTGGCACTACATCAGGGACCATTGGGATATTATGAGTCACAACCCTAGGGTCGACCCCTTTAAGTTCTTCCAATGTCCAGGCAAATACATCAATATACTCTTGCAAAACTGCAACAAGTTTGGCCTCCTCATTCTCGGTCAAATCATTTGCAATGATTACAGGTCTTGGCTTTTTTCCCTCCCTAGCCAAGTTGACTTCCTTAACGTTGGCGGGTCCTTCGATCAGTTCACTAGCTTGGCCCTCCCTCTTTGCACCTAGCAAAATCACTACTCTGTCACGCTTTTTAAATTTTGTAAACCGTTTGGGTAGATCCTGCGGTTTCTTTTGCCTCTCTGCTTCTAAGTCCTTCACTCATGTCCTAGCCTCCTCCTTTAATCTCCTGCACCTTAGGTGGACTGGCAAGTCCCCTTTTGTATGTTTGACCTTAGAGGGTTGGGGTATCTCGGGATCACTCTCAGTGTTGACTTTCGACTCCGAGTTAAACTCGCATCCCTCGCTTGAGGAAGGAGTCTCTCCAAGGGGTCGTAGTTCAGTAGGTGCATCTGTCTTGAGCACTGGGATTACCCATGGTCGTGCTACTCCGGCTTGCTCGTAATCCACGGCTCCTATGTGTTCTAGCTAGGATCTATCGCACTCCATCCACATGACTCCTTTTTCACTCCAATTCATCTTTTCCTTCCTGGGTC
The DNA here is from genome assembly GCF_053477565.2 of Lygodium microphyllum. Lineage (NCBI taxonomy): Eukaryota > Viridiplantae > Streptophyta > Polypodiopsida > Schizaeales > Lygodiaceae > Lygodium > Lygodium microphyllum. The sequence goes on from NC_141141.1 coordinate 76,274,481, forward strand.
TCGAGTCTTCCTTTATTTGTTCTATTGTTCTCCCTTCTATGTCATACTCTACGGTATCTATCTCCTCCTCACTTTCATCTCCTGTAGAGTGGCAGTCCTCATATTTCTCGTTGTTACAGTCTTGCTCTTCAGACCGTTCATCATCGCCTAAGCTTTCCTCTTCAGTCTCCTTGTCGTCAGTAACTAAAGCCCAATTGTATAACAAATTCAGATTTTGGACTTTGGTCCATTTCCATTGTGGCTTAGTCAACAGATCACGTAGAGGCTTTAGGTTGGCAGCAGCCAAGTTGCCCTTTAATGTGTCTGTCAGATACTCTACGATTTCCTGAAGCTCTAGCTTATTGCTTATTGCTGGGGATATGGAACGAGACATGTTTCCTTGGGTTGAGTGAGCTTCCTGCCATCATGCAGAGTGGCACAGTTGGCTCCTCTATTGGCATGGTTGCGGCTTTAGCAGTCTGTCGATATAGTTCTTCCTCATCTGAGAATGGTAGGTCAATGGTTGCCAAGACATGCATCCAATCCAGCTCATCCTCAGGGCAGGGAATATATTTAGTGAGTGATCCATAGGGTTTGGTCGTTTGAGTATCGCCTTTCAGCATGGGTGAGATTGCATTTAGGTCAACGGGGGTCATTTTCCAAGTGTCCATCTCTACCCTTATTGCTTCAGTTCTGCTCCCTAGGAAGATCAAACCATTTCCCCAATCTTCAATGGCTCGAGTGTTTCTCATCCAAGGTCGGCCTAGCAGTATGTCGTAGTCCACTCCCTTCATGACAATGAAGTTCACGAAAAACTACACACCTGCAATCTTTACTAGCGAGTTCTTTAAGACTCCAAATGGCCTTACCTTCATTCCATTTGCTAATGTGACATTGAACCTGGCAGTCTCTACACGAGGCTTTTCCCATGCCTCTAAAACTGCATGGCTTAGTACGCTAACACCAGCACCTGTATCTATAATTTCTTTCCACATCATATCTCCTAAGGCTAGAACAGGTAGGACTGCATGCATTTCAGTGCCTTCCCAAAAAGCATTGATCTATAATGACTTAGGAGTTGAGTGTAGAGTTAGACTTGGGATTTGCGTAATTGCATCATGATCTTGCTGATCAGCACCCGTAAGTCCTATGTGTCCCTCCACCAAATCTTTTAACTCCTGCCATAAAGAAGGATTCTGCCTAAGCAAATCTTCTATGCTTAGAGTTACTGGGGTGGCAGCAAGGCTGCAAGGAGACTGCTGGGCTCTTGTCTTCCCCTAAGGCTAGCACTCGTGGGCCATGCATTCTATATGCCCTGGTAAGTCCCCCTTTGGCCTTACTGCTGAGTTGCCCCCTGTGGTAAGGATACACTTTTAGTTTGTGGTTTTGTGGGTGAGACTGGTGTGCTCATGCTAGAAAAATCATCCATTGGATCTTCTAGTATGGGTTCAACGTCCTTGAGGTGCTCCTGGGCATCCTTGACGCACTCCTTGACTTTGGCTATAGCTTCGAGTTGTCGTTTGGGGTGGGGATATTCCCCTACCTTGGCACTCCCTAGCTCAGCTGTCTTCGGGGGGGCTGAGGTCTCTGCCTTTACATTCGTGACTTTATTTCCTGTCACTAACATCGTGGCTTCCTCGGTTTTAAGGGTTATCTTCGCGTCTGTTCTCTTTTTCCTTCTCCTTCAGCTTTTCTTTCCTATTGAGGCTGTGTCAAGGTTACTTGGCCCAGGCAAGGAGATACCTGCCTGCCTTGTTCGAGTTCGTGTCATAACCTGTAGTGGGATAGGTGTGTCCTCACTATCAAAAGTTTCCACTCCAAACAGCCCCAGAGGTACTGACGGTACATTGGCAGAGCTAGCTGATGGTTTCTGCCTAGGACAATCAGGAACAGGTGAGTGATCCCACATTCTGTGCATCGGAGATCCGCTTTGTCCTTGTTAGCCTATTCCTTCTCTGGGCAACGTGATGAAATGTGGCCTGGATGGCTGCAGGTCCAGCATGTGATCGTTTGGCCCTCCAAAGCCTCTACCTCTTCCTCTACCTAATGCCATCACCGGAACCGGCCGATAGTCCATCAAGACTGGGTTTCTCTCCTCGTCATAGGATATGTACGGGTTGACATATGTCTCCTCTTCACTAGGCTCTTCCACATAGTGAACTGGAGCATCGCTTAGTGGGTGGGTTACAAAAGGCCCTGGTGGTCTTGGTATACCTGTTGGGTTCATCTCCAGCCTAAGTATGGCAGGTCTTGAGTTATTTGGTTCAGTGAGTGCCAATTGGGCTCCCCTCCCAAAGAAATTGGGTGGTCTATTACCTAAATACGGAGGATTGTACTACTGTGCGTATGGGAATCTCCTCGGCATCCTGCAATGCAATGCATCATGCGCGAATCTACCACAATTTGAGCATGGCCTAGATCTGGGGTCTTGGCATTCAGCTAGGAGGTGATTTCCGCCACAGTATATACACTGTACATGCGATCGCGTAGGCTTCCTTATTAGTTCGTGCAGTTGTGCAATCTCCATTCTCATCTCCGCCATCTCATGGCCTTAGTCCATACTCTTTTCCTTTTCCTGCACACTAGCGGTTGCTTTTTCTCCCGAAATAGTTGATCTCTCTAGATCCCTCTGATTTGCACTTTCTTGGCTGGTAGTCCTCATGCTTCATTTCCTAAGTTGATCATCTACACGTATTGCCTCTTCGAAAAATCTAGCTAGCACGTCTCGTTGCAAGGTAGAGTTACTAGCCAAAGCCTTGTAAACCTCCTCACTCCAAATTTCATTCATGAATACTGTAGACACTGCCCTCTCAATAGGTCGTTCATTGCTAGGGATCCTTTTGAAGAGGCTATGCACATGAGTGATGTAGTCCCTGACATCTTCCTTCTCCCTTTGGCTGATATTCATCAACCGAACGATGAGGTTGCCAGAATACCCTGCCTCAAAGAATCTCTTGATGAAGAGGCCCTTAAGGCGAGCAAAGTTTGTACGTTCTGTGTCATCGAGACTAGAATACCAGATTCTCCCCTTATCGCCTAAGCACAAAATCTTGAGAGCGTTGCGCAAGGTCAGTAAGACTGTTTGCTTCGCATACTTGCTCGAACTGCTCCATGAAGCTGTATGGGTTAGTACTAGGCTCATACTTCACTAGTTGTTTTGCTATGATAGGGATTCTAGCCTACCCTTTAGCCCCTTGCATGACTCCCAATCCCGAGAGTAGTGTGGTGGCTAGGGCAGTAGCACTCTACTCAACGGACGTATTGTCCATGAGTCACTTGGCTACAAGTTCGCTTAATGTCATGTTAGCCTCTATTGCCCGTTCCCTCTCTTCAGTCGGTCTAGATTTGGCTGTCCCAGCTAGGTCTAGCACCCTTCTAGCCTCGTACATATCTACGTCTTGCTATAGCTTTCTAGCCCTTTGCTCATGGTTGTAGGAAATTATGCCTTCTAGCGCTCTCCTAATTGCTCTTCTCTCTCCTTTGAGGCTTGCTACCACTTCTTCTACAGGTCCTCCTTGGATCACGGTCCTAGTAAGTAAATGGTAGTCATGGACTAGTTCCTGTACTGAGACTGGGAATTCTCCTAGGTCTAGCCGGTCCTCTCCTCAGTCGCCTCTTGATCCTGACATTGTTTCTGTCTCCAATTCCACAAGGCCGTCGATCAGTTCGAGTAGTTATGGCCTCTATGTTGTCGTCTTCTAGATCCTCATGTCCACTTAACGTCCTCCTGGGTCCTAACCTTGTTTGTCTGCTAAGTCTTGGGGTTCACTCCTATTGGTGGGTTCCTTGAATGATTATGTTCGAGTGTATTCCTTGTTATTACAACCAATCCTCAAATTATGTACACTCAATGTGGTGTGTGTGCGTTCATTGAGAAATCACGCTTTCTGCTCTTTCACTGCACAACCAATGTGGCCTACTGTGTGTGCGGGATTACAGCAGTCAAGTGCGATGTCAATGCTACCTTCAGCTCTTGGCCACTGGGTATGATGTTAGCACACGGCTACTTGGTTAAAATCTGGGTCTCTGCTACGTCTCTTAGGTATGTGGGGGTCTGATGTCTGGTCTGCTGTTGTGTCTAGGCTGCGACAACACACTCTGCTAGGTATCCTAGCCACACGGCCAAGTTTTCTATGATTCTCTCGCACCTACAAGGTTGGACTAGTGTCGGCGACGTGGGTCTAGGATTAAATTATTAAAATAATGTCAAAAATGCATTTGGCCAAAATTGGCCCGAATGGCAGGGTCCGAATCCTAGAATCAGCTTCCGAACCGCCGAATTCCAAATTACTCATTCGGCTGAATCCCGAATGGCCGAGTCCGAGGGCCAAACTCGAATTGGGCCGAACGGCCGCGTTCGAGCGAGCCGATTCGACCGTTTGAACACCAAATGGCCAAATCTCGAATTCGAAGGGGTTGAACCGCCGAAGAAGCCCGAATGATAAGGTCCGAATGGCTAGATGGCCCGAAGGCCGAACTCTGAAGCCCGAAGGCCTTAGTTCGGGAGGCCGAAGCTCGAAGCCCGAACGACACATTACCGAATGCCCGAAGGCCGAATGCCAAACCCTAGGTTCGGGGCAGCCAACTGCCCAATTCTAGGGTTTGGACGTCCGAACACGTCAGGGTCGACGCATTTTTGACAAGGAAAATGGTGACGAATCTAGTGTTATGCTGATGATTAGCTATTCTAGGCTGTTAAATACACACAAGGGCATGCCGGGGAAGAGATTTGTACACTTGTAACACCCCGAAAGTGTGATCGAAGGGCATCCACTCCTCTCCTGTGCCTGTAGCTCTCTCACTCTCTCTTGCTCTCTCTCCACTAAGTCAGAATGCAAATGAGCTCTTCTCCCCTTACCCGAGCCTTACATAGCATTGCCCAACCACTCCCTAACCTTAGAGCCTTTCCCCATTGCGATTTCCCCCTTAAAAAACACAATTTTTGCCTTCTTTTTCTTATTGCAAACATATTTATAGTAGCAAAAACCCTACCATTTCAGTTTTGAATCTTAATCCCATCCTACCTAATGCTAACAAAAGATCGCAAAACCAAGCATGGGTTATATTTACCTACTCAAGCACTCATCAAGAAACTCAAAATACTTACTTGTTCCAATGATGAAACCTCCTAAATCTCCTATCTATCTCAAGCACCGTTTCGGGCAAAGGCCCTACTCCTATGCTCGATTTGATGCACGCAGCGCTCAAGGCTCGATTCCGTCTATCCCAGCAACAGAACAAAAATGAAGGGGAGCTATGAGCTCTACCCCGAGACCTACGAACCGCTTATTGATCAAGCGTTTCAAGCCGAGCAGCCATGGCTACCTCTCACATAGTCAATACGCCATGCCTACCTTACGAGTGTAGTGAGCTTACCTTGATGCTCAATCGAGTACCCTCCTCTCTCTTGGACACCAGTAGTTCCACGATCCTTGTGGCAAGGTCAAGCAACCTCAATCCCTCTCCCATGAGCTCCATCCTCCATAGCCACACATGAGACAAGGGAAGAGAAGGGAAGAGAAGAAGATGGAGAGAGGAGATTGAGAGCTTCTTCTCCACGATCCCTCACTCTCACACACTCACTCCCTCACCCTCACGCACTCACTCCCTCTCTCAAGCACAAGCAAGAAGGCAAGAAACAAGAGAAGAAGAAGTAGAAGAAGCTTTAGCCACACACAAGAATGAGCTTCTCATTCACTTTTGAACTTTATATACATGCCCTCTCTTCTTTGGGCGGTCATCCCCTTTTTTACATGGCCGGCCATTGGCCTAAGCCCATTTCTCATTTCCCACCATTCTAATTTATCATATTCCCAACTAATGCATACAATTTGCACAGGAGCGAGCCTGGCACTCTTTTACAAGGATTTGGGAGCACTTCCACATTTAATGGTTTGCTTTTTACTCTTTTTCTTTCTCGGGGCGACACTGAGACTTTCTGGGGGTCGTGCCCAATCATTTAAATTTTTCAAGGTCTGGTTACCGGTCAAGGTGCCTTTTCCTTCTTTTATCCTGCGCCTTTTTTGCTATTTCCTTTTTTCCATTTTCCCACTCCTCTGTGCTACGGTAAACATGGTAAACAAGTGTGTACATGGGTGATTCCATAGCGGGTGATTCCGTAAAATACATATTTAAATTAATAAACGTTTATAAGTTTAGAGTGCGCACTCGTGATAAATTAAGGTTATGATTGATTTCTAACCAATTAATTTATTTATGTAGCTAAAGACTGCTAGGTATTCACTTTTGTTGATTTAATTATATTATTTTACTAACGATTATGAATGCTTCAGTTGATGTTTAGAGATAGCAGTGGTAGCAATGGAAAGCATTGGAGGATAGCATGTATTCAAGTTATCGTCAATATTTTGATGGGTGCATACCTTAGGCATGACGTCTATATTTTGTCGCACGTATTTATCAAGGCATTTGATATTTATTTATTATTTTTGTATGCGCATGGGCGCACGATTTAGATATTTGTATTTGGACATTGTATTTGGGTATGCCTTACTTCTTAGGCGCCCATTAGCTTTATTTCTATTTGGCACAAAAGAAAACTCAAAAGCCAAAAGCATGCTATTTTGTAATTTGGGCTATTATTTGAGCTTGAAGATGATTAATACATAAAAATACATGCTTTGTGGAGCACTCACACAAGGCATGGGGGGAGATTGCACCCAATTGGTCTCTTGTTCATGTCGTGCATGCTTTCTTCATTGATTTGTGTGCAAAAAGTAGAGTTCTTTTGTTCTTGGGAACCTTGTGACGCTCACTACACGCACTTACGGCATACGATCTGTGCACCATGTTGGCTTAGTGATATTTGGAGGAGCTGGCAACAAAGGCACATTCTACATCATGCTTCCTCTACCATTCGAGTTGGTCACAGGGTTATTGATCACACATTGATCTCCACTAACTAATCCCAAATTATTTCTAGGATTAAGGCTTGAATTTAGATTTTTCCTCGATACATAGGCTACTTGGCGGGACTCTACTTCCTCTACTCGAGTTATAGGAGTGTATCCATACCCGCTAGAGGGACACTACTTAACTGCACTTAGATAATGAAGTCCAATCCACACAAGAAATATTGTAGTCAGGTAGTAGGTGGGATAGGGATAGAGGCTTGCAATTTATGAATGATCTATTTCATCTTCTTGGCATACGCTCAGACATTTTCATGGGGTTCTTGATGTATCACATTTAGCACACGTAGTCAATATTCTCCACCTCTCTCAAGGGCAAATTCCCTTCAAAAGTCTACATAAAATAAATTCATTGTAATTATGGTATCGACTTCTAAGCCATGATAACAAATTGCCGCTCTTCCTTTTAAGGTAATGTTAAAGAACATCATTAGATGTCCCCTGTCCTACATTTAGCAATTAGACATGACTTTTTGGAACTCACTTATGTGAAGTTTCACATATTTCTTTGCTAACTCATTAAATGGAAAATGTGACATTCTTGTAGGTATTGCAATCCATTGCACCATCATGATGATTGGGCTTGCTCTAGGGGTTTATACCAGTGGGGTTACACTCCCACTTGAAGTATATTAACTTTTTGTAGAAAGGAGACTACTAGAAATTCCTCCTCCCCTCGATGAACTAATTGTGATATTTATTGGGTCAACAACACCTCTATTTCTCAAATATACCAGACTACTATGCTTAGGAGAATATCTCCAAATAATTTCGGCTCGCAATCTAGCCCCTTTAGCTCTTTTTTGTTTTTGAATCTTTCCTTGACACTATTTATCAGAAAATAATGGGTCTATCTCAATGCATTTTGGTATAAATTGATTGACTAGTCCCTAATTAACCAACACCGAGAAACCACCACTTATTGATAGCTCCTAGAAAATGCACCACTTGTTAGAACCTAAAATGGGCCTAACACTAGCTCTAAGGCTCTACCTAGGCCTCTTATACTGACCGAAAAATCCAATGGTCTCCCGACTAGGAGCATATATACACTATGAACTGATTTGTCAAAAGAATGCATTTGTAGATACAATCTCTCGATGGTAGTCCAATGTGATGCCCTTCTTGACTCCAAGCCAAGGGAGTATCCAAACACATAGGTGGCTAGCACCTCTTGACATAAACAAAGGGAGCGCCCCCTAACTTATCACTATGCCTCTCGTACATCCTAGGGATTAGCCCTAGGATACACCATCACAACATATAATACATATGCACAAAGTCAACTCTTCACAATATTTGTTCCAAGAGATATTTTATGTTCCTCACCAAATTGGTCCCCAAGGAAAGAATTAGACTAAACCTATAGCATAGGGAGCCTTGCACTCATCGTAGGTCAATACTTTGAAATTAAGTGCTATGCATCCAGGAGATAGTTCTTTTTATACCATGTTGATGCAATGTAATGCAAAGTGGATAACTGTGAGTGCACAAACATTTTATTTACACAAAAGAAACATTTTAAATGTGCTCAAACATTCTTTCCATGATTTACTTCTACTAATGACTTTGCTGCAATGATAAGGCGCAAGACTACTCCCTGCCACTATACCTCTTAATAGTTAAAATAAGATCAAAGCCTATACGAAAAGTGAAGTAAAAAAATAATATTTTGAATCAAATTCAGTACATAAAACCCCCTCTCTTCCTATTGCTTAGGGTTTTGTTGTGTGTGATGGGTAGATTAAGAGGTGTTTTCATGTATCTTCCTTCATAATGTAAGTAATAAATACTTACTAACACATACAAATGAAGGTATGTTGAGGTAAATTCTCATGTCCTACCTCCATTATACTTACACAAATATAACCCTAATTTTCCACATGCAATATCTAATTTTCTCTCAATTAAAACACATTTTTTTTCTATTTTTGTACAATTAATTATAATTAAAATTCTTTTTTTGTATTTTTTGATGTGAAATAATTAAAAATATTGAGATTATTTATTACTCTCCATTTTTCTCCATGGGTACATAATTTGCCATGAAACAATACTTTTGCGTGTTTTGAATAAGATGTAAAAACAATTAAGAATTGCTGTTCATATTGATATTTCTAATAGAATGAACAATTTTCAAACACTAGAAACCAATTTCAACTATAGTAAACCAATATGCCTCATAAAACTAAGAGGAAGTCCACTTACACATGAAATTGCGTGTGCACATTTGATAATTCAAAAATGAGAAGCCATTGAAAATTGTTTACAACAATTGATGTTTCCTTAGTGCTTTTTTGATCTATCCCTCACATTCTATCATAAGTCTGCATCCATTTCCCCCTCATTCTCTCAGCCCATATGAACCACCTTTGTGGTGAGAGAGAAAGATTGATTTTTTATCCTACTGAATACTACATAATTCTTCATGAGAATGAGTGCAATGAAGAAGAAAAATTTTGATGCAACCAATGCTTAGGAGGAGAGAGAGAATCATGACACGACCAAAATTGCAATTTTTAGGGGGATGGAGGAGGTGTGGAACAAAATCCACCCCTTCCATGGCATTTCATTTCTTACTTTGTTTCTTTCTTAATAAGCTTAACCACTAATCTACCACTTAACTAGTTCAAATCTTGGTGTTCACACTTGACCGCAATGATTCTAATCCAGTTGGGGGGCAAATGATCTCAGACTTGGGATTTGGCTAGACGAGTGACTTTCTCGCATGGAAAGCTATCACCCTAGCCACTGTCACATGGTTTTTGGCTTCCCGATCAATAGCAGCTTCATAATGCTAAACCTTGTGGCCATTAAATGGGGGGTCAAACACACTCCAATTAACGAATGGAAACATGCATTTGATTCCTAGCATTGAAATGCATGTAGGAAAACTCTAGTTCCTTGATCCGCAAACCATTTCATTTTCCATGAAAAATTGCTCTTTTATGGGTCTTGGAGTCTTTCTCTGCTTTAAAATTGGCTCCAAAAATCCACTCTTATTAATCCTAAGATCAATGGAATGGTGAAAAAGAGCGCAATTTCAAAGATAGCATGATTTATTATTTTTGAATGCACATGGATATAAAATTAAATTTGATATGTTTTTTTTATAGAGGCTCAATTTAGGTCTAAATTTATCATTTATCCACTACAAATAAATTGAATATTTCTTCATGTTGCTATTAGAAAAATTATATAAGGGCTCAAATCAAATTTTTTGTGCCATAATGATCAAGATGTATAAAATAAATGGGCTAATCAAATTAGAATTGAGAGTAGTTGATGTATGCATATTGCAATCCGAGAATGTATATGTTTGAGATTCTAGAGTCCTTGCATCATTGAGGTAATACTGAGAATTTTTTGCTTTCTTGGTCTTGTATGCTTGTTAAGAAGCTCAAAATTCTAGCTTTTGATGTGCTAAAAATAAAAAATAGGATTCTAATATCAAAGTTGTGTCTTGAGCAACAAAATAGTTTGCTAGTTGTAGATCCATTAGTGTCAATACCTTTATTTTTACGATTTGGAGTTGTCAAATGTTTACGACATTACAAATCCAAGAAATTTGATGAAATAATTTTTTCTTATAACAACAAGTATTATCATTTTACCCTTTAAACATATGTAGGTCAAAGGTTTTTGAATGTAACCAAATTAAAAAACTTGGTGTGATCACAAAAATTAAAGTTTGATTGTTTCACTAGATCTGTATGACGCAAAAGCTTATTGATTCAAATTTTTTTTTTGTGTATGATAATGTAGCAAGAATTGGAGCCTTGTTTTAGTAGACCTACATGAGAAGAGTTTACTTGCTCAATTCACTAGCAAATACACGTCTTGAAATTAGAAGGTATATCATTTTTTGCAATTTTATCTATATCTTTATTGCCTATTTCATTTTATGTCGGACCTTGTGTAGTTGCTAAGCTAATAGCCACATGATCATGGCCCTTATAAACATACTTGTACATATATTTAACTACTATAATTGTGGAGTATACCTCTACATTTATATGTGCATTATGTTTTATACTCAAGTTGTATGGTATAACCATCGATCATATAGGATATTACCTTTACATTAAGTTTATTTCCATCATCTCATTCTCTCTACATAGAAAAACCAATATGATCAATTGCAATTAAATGGACATATTTCTTTAGATATCCCTTTGTACATTGGCCTTCCCTCATGAAGGACTTTTTCTATTAAACACCCCACATGGACCATATATGTTTCATTTAGTGATAGTTGGATAGAAAGATGAAAAATTATCTTTAAGAGAAAGCTTCACACACACAATAATCTATCATAGTGTTTTGGTTATATGGATTTAAAGTGTGTCTCTAATATAAATAGTATATGTGAATGAGGTATTCCTCTCTTTAATTTTATCATAGAAACATATCAAACAACCTTGAAAAAGAGTTCATTTTATATTTAATTGGATCATATCTTGTGTTTCTAATTGAAAACTCAAGCAGGCGGGTAAAATTTGGATGATCATATGTAGTCTATCTAGGAAATGAAGAATCTTTGATTTCTATCCACTTTGGATTATATGTGATGTTATAAATAAGATCTAGTTTTTCACTTCCTTTGTACAATGGCCATAGTATCTTGATATAGTTGGTGCATGAACCTTGGTCCACCTATAAAGCAAGAGGGAAATACCATTCTTTTTCCTATAACTATCCCACTAATATGACTCTAAAATGTATCCATCAATCATCTATATAATTAAATTTATAAAGTTGATTGATTATGGTGACACAAGGCTAATCTAAATTGCTCAATGATACAAAAACCATCAACAAGATATTGTTGTAACAAATGGCTACCACACAAGATACATGCATTGTAATCTGGTGTGAATGTTGGATGTGGTTGCTAGGTGCAAATTGATTTCACTAGCTCTATTGGATAGCAGAGTCATATCATACCAGGACCTTACACATGGGTATGCTGGCATTTCAAACCTAACTATAAAGCATACCAATAAAAATAAGCACAATACTAACATGTTGAGATAGAAAATTCTTGCCCAAAAGAAAATGCTCATATATTACATCATATGTATACATGGGATTGATGGTAGGTATCAAACATAAAGTTCATCTCCAAATTAATCTACTTAAATGAAATACATGGAAATGGATTGGACTACTTGATCTCTATTCGCATTGTTGTGAAGGATTATAGAGTATTCATTAGCTAAATAGTGGATCAAAGGAGGAAGTAAAGAGGAAGACTAATGAATGTAAGGTCAAGAGGAGAGGAATTGGCTTGGCATAATCGAGGGAGAGTTCATGTAAAGATGACTTGAGGAGTAGGAGGAGTGAATGCAAAAGACAAAGAAGGAGAAGAAGATGATAACACTTCTTGCTTGATCCTTTTATAGCTTGAGGTGCTCGTGTTGTCATGATTCATGAAGCCCCTCTATTATAATCCTTGGATAATCTGTCACCTTTCACTATTGAATCACTACCATCAGAGTTGATAACCTCTTTCCACCACCCTCCTATGAATGCTATTTTGGGTTGCCAATCAGGCCATCTTGGACCTCTCACACATGGCACACATGAAGGACTCAAACCCACATGAGTCATTCTTAAAAGAAACATTCATCTTCTAGAGTGGTTGCATCTTGTGTAGGGTTGGGGGAAGTAGATGCGCGGTTGGATCTGAGTTTCAGCAAAGCCCGTAGTGATGATGCTAGTAGGATAAGAAATTTCCAATGTGGGAGGTAAAGTCGAATAGGGAATAGGCTAGGAGGAGTTGGAGAGAGTGTTGGGAGCGAGGAGTAGTGGATATAGTTGTGTTGGAGATCCATATAGGCCCAATGTAGAGGGTGCATAATTTAGTGAGAATAGATTTTGGCTACCAAAATTTCTAAATAATAGCCACCGAGCCACATAGATTGTTGGATCCAATCACGCTCCATCCTTGATATTGTGAGGTATTGTGTCAAGGTTTCAAATTTTTCATATTGAAAATGCACAACATCTTGGAGGGACTAGATGCGCATCATGCACTTGGACGCTAATGCCCTAGATTTTGTCAATCTCCCCTTTAGTTACTCCACTTCGAAATAGAGCTTGATATTGATCATTGCCTCTTCTACCTATGTACACCAACTAGCTACTCTTGTCTCTATGCACTAATCTCTAGCCTCCTCTTTTGACTTCTTCATTGCATGATTTGCTCCAAGTTTTTCTCAAATACTTGTAGGATGTGCTTCATGAGGCACTTGACTTTGACATCTACATTAGCCAAGAGTTTGAAGTGGTCACATTTTGCAGGACTTCAACACATTCTAGGGGCTAATATTGCTATTTCTCAATAGCCTTGTAGTGGTCCATGAGCATTAGCCATCCAGAATCCTGGGAGGAAGTGCTAGTAGCGAAGTTGAAGATGTCTTGGGAGAGGCTTGTGGGGAAAGTCACATCACTAGTGAGGGGAATGACTTCTCTTTGATGATGGTCTTTCCTTTTCTTAGCTCCATCTAGTCTCTTAATGGTTCTAGGACATGAAAAGGGTTTCCACACAACGAATTTTCCCTCTCTCTGAGCTATTGTGCTCTGGGGATGAGAAGGGGTTTAAGGCCTTCTCTACCCCGAGCTATCATGAATAGTGCTCTAGCATGAGGATTAGTAGTGTCTAGGGTAGGATTCATGAGGGCAAAAGCTAGGTCAAAGGTTGGGACTCAACATTAGCATCCAAATCGTTGGCTACCAAATGCAGTAAAGGTGGTAGTTGGGAGCAATGATCTTAGAGGGTACCTCAGAATCTTCAAATTGCATCTTCCTAGTATCCTACAAGTCTCTTATAAAGCTAGGTTGCAAGCCTTGTAGCATATCCAAATTGATAAAGTGGTTGTTTAAGGTGATCGGTTGCAATCATCCCAATTGGAGTATAGATTCCATATTCTGGCATATTGGGTGTTGATTCTAGAGGGAGTTTCATGATGCAATCATTGATATGCTGAAATGAAAAAGACAGTTTGATGGTGAAGTTTTGCAAGCATTGATGTAGGTTGACAAAGACATAGAGAAACAACATTAGAGGGAATATGACGATGCATGTAATGCTGATTTGGAGTAGGCTAATATTGAAAATGGGTTAAATGGGAGTGTGGATAGCAAGGTTCTGGCTAAAATTGGTCTTATGGGTAGCAACACTAGAAGAAAGAGGGGGTGTTAGAGATACATTAAAAAATGACTGGCATCACTTAAGCACTGCCAAAGCGTCGCTTATGCGAAGCCCATTTTTTTGTAAATTTTAATTTTTAGTGGGTGTCTCTTAAGAAAAATTTGAAGTGTTGTGTAAGTGACGCAATTTTATGTTGAAAATGCATTCGCTTAAGCCACACATAGTTGTGACACGTTAAGTGGCATTTGCAATATGGAAAACATTGCTTAAGCGATGCTCTATAAATTTTAATATCTTCATGGGCTAGGTTAATTCCGAACCTGAGAGAGAGAGAGAGAGAGAGAGAGAGAGAGAGAGAGAGAGAGAGAGAGAGAGAGAGAGAGAGCCCTTGCCTTGCCCTCTTTCCCCTCCCCCACATACATACACTCACACACATTCCCACCCACACACTCTTTCCCCTGCCTCCCCCCACCACCCCACACACACACACACATACACATTGTGTGTGTGTGTGTGAGGGAGGGAGAGAGAGAGAGAAAGAGAGAGAGAGAGAGAGAGGGAGAGGTACTCCCCCCTCCCCCTCCCCCTCCCCCCACACACTCATTAAGAGAGAGAGAGAGAGTGAGAGAGAGAGAGAGAGATCTTCTTGCTCTGGCCACGCCTTGCATCCCAATGAGCATCGCTCAAAATATGTCAGTCGCCCAACGAGCACCTTGGAGACATTCTAGGTAAGCATCACTTGATACCAATTGAAGACATTCTATGTCAGTCGCCCAAAGAGCATTGTAACATACTATGGTCGAACACCCTAGGACCCATCACTTGATACCAATTGAAGAGAGAGAGAGAGAGAGAGAGAGGAGACAAGATAAGATAAGATCTATTAACGTCTTTAAAAGGCTAGAATGGCCTATGAGACCAAAACCAATACAACTAGTATCATCATCTCTCATCATAGAAGAAGAGATAGATATAAATGTGTAGGTCTACATGGTGGATTGGGATGAGACGTATGAGAAGTAGGGAGAACTAAAAATTTTGAAAAAACTAAAAAAACACTTTAAAAACTAGGTTTAAAAAGATAAAAATAGTATAGAGTATCTCCTCCTCAGTTTATGGAATCCACAAGACTTTTCAAGCTACCTTCGAGTGCATCAGTGTGCCAATCTGCATCTGTGATGAGAAATCGTGATGTGAATGTGATGCATATGGGCATGTCTATGTTGCCGAGTAGGTACTCTAGGGCATTGCACTCTGCCTAATGTTGTAGCTTTGTCAATTGTGATGCCGCGTGATGATGTCCCTTGATGACGCCTATCAGTAGGAGATGTAGTTTTTAGAGTGGTGGAGCCCCAAGAGGAACACCAAGGAAAAGGGAATTCTCTTGTAAGAAAATCTATCTTGTAACATCAACAAGATTTTTTATTAGGTTTTATATGATCACAATGAAGAAAAGAACACCAGGCACAACAAATCTTCATGCAGCATCATGTAGATCTCCCACGGATTTGATAGAATCAACCATATTCTTCAACATCTTCACAAAATCCATCAATAGAACAAAGAAAGCAAAGGAATACACCATCTTTGAATGGAAATACATCACATAGTATTCATCTTCAATATCTTCATAGTCTTCTCTCTCAATCTCGCATATACAATCACACTGTTTTGATAGATTTGGCTATCTCTGACTCTCTCTCTCTCTCTCTCCATCAATAGTACATCATATCCTCACTACAATCACTCAATAATAACTCTCAATAATCCTTCTTAGGTCTTGGATGCACCTTCCAAGAGGTATGTCTGATATGAAGAGGCACCAGAGCCACTACAGTGTCTTTTTATAGCTCACTACTATCACTTCACTCCAGTCTTTACTTGAGTCTTCAGCAGCTACTTCTTTGACTTCTTTTAGCTCTTTTGCACTTGTATTCACCTCTTTCCAAGGCTAGAAAACTTTCCCAAGCTACACTCTCATCTAGCAGAACACATACAAAAGCATACAGAAGGTCTACAGAAGCTCATCAGAGAGTTACAGAAGGTCAACAGAAAGCATCAGAACCACATAACTCATACAGAAACCATTCCAAACCATCAAAAATCACTCAATAAGCTTTCAAAAAATCTCAAACCCTATCAATAAATACTCCATCCTTCCTTACAGAGAGAAAACAGAACAAAACAGAAGCTCAACAGAAGCTATCCGCACCAAACAAAACATATCAGAACATCAACAGAACTTCACATCTTTACTAATAAACATCATGAGCTTAATAAAACCATTCCAACCTATCCAAAACACTCTTAAACCACTTCCAAACCAATCAATCATCTCATAAAATCAACCATTCAGCTCTCAAAAACAACAAAAATCAGCCAAAAAATAGATCATTTCAACACTCAACATATCCCCACACCTAATAAGGAAGTGTCCTCGCAACCCAGAAAAAAGGGAATACAAGTTCATTCAAGAGTTCAACTTTGATCTTCAATAAATATTCAAAAACAGTCCATCCAACCACGACCCCAACTTATAACATGTATCTAATATAAAGAATACAACAAAAGGAAAACCCTTTATACATTAACACTTCTTATCAAACTGGAAATCACAACAAACTTGTAAAGGATATAAGAGGTTTCTTCTTCTTCTGCATTAGCATCTTCAACTATCCAACCAGCAACACCATCACCACCATTCTCCAAAATTGTAGCTTGCACGAAAGCAAATCGAATAGGCAACCACCACGATCTTATCACATAAATTAACCCGCAACACAAACACTACACACAACACAACCATCTGAATGATTCCTCCAAAAAGAGAGATTTATCATTAAAAATAATCCACAATACATTGCAAAGGTATCAATGAAGATGATCCCTCTTGAAAGATTGGTGATTTCAAAAATGATCCATGGATAAGGATTCATCTACAAATGTCTTGGGAGGATTCTGAAAAAACTGAAGGCAGCATATACTTTCCAATAAGACAAGGTATCTGCTAGGCAAACAGAGGGCATGAAAGTACAAGACATCCAGTTGCTGGGAATCAATGCTCACATTGACATTCATGCACAACTTTGGAATAGGCTTTGAATCATTATGAGAACGCCTATGCATATACGCCAAGTACCAAGTAAAATGAACAGTTAAGCATACAGAAGGATCTGCAGACTGAGAATATTGCTGAGAAAAATGTAGATAATTTTGATAAGCCTGACTAGCACTTATCCATTCTCCTGGGATCAATGGCCAATTGATTTGAGGTCCAGTAAGGGAATCATTTGAACTCCGGCCTCTTCTTCAAAGAATCTTTTGATCAAAACCTTGATACCCACTAACCAACTGAGGAGGATTAGGAATAGAAGTGTTAGGAGATGGAAGAGAGACTAATGAAAGAGGATGAAGCGATGGATAGGCAAAATCATAAAATGAAGAATGGATTAAAGATGGATTTGCTGAAAATTGAGGAGATTCAGTTAAGAAAGGCGTTAAAAGATAAGTAGGACAAGTTAATAGAGTGTCACGGGATGGGGACGGATAAGGATCAGGAGGTAGAAAAACTCGATCTTCAATAAAAGAACAATGGGTAAATATAGGAATTTGAGGAGATCCTTGAGGTTGGAAAAGAAGGGCTAAAATGACCTTTGGGTTAGATTGAAAAAGGGAAATATAAGCATCATACCTATGAGCCATTTGTTGATAATGAGTTAGGCATGGTAAGGACGGACCTAAAGCTGGATCTACGATGATAGGCTTCAAAGAAAGAAGTATCAAATGGGGATTGATTGGAGAGATAGGTTAAAAGATCCACCCTTAGTTGGTTAGTGTTCTGGGCATGAGCTGAAGCTTTGACCTGACGGTGATTCAAAATGACAGTATCAACCATAGGGTGCCATGAAAACTCAGGACACTCAACCATCTTTGAAGAATATCCTTGCAATATCTCATCAATCCTCAACTCCAAATGTCGGACATACAATGAAGCTTGCAATACCACATCTCCGACATACCAAGCGAGATCTTCATCATCTGGAATCAGTAAATCACCCCTCAAATACATATAGGATAGAAGCATCGTATTTGGAGTGACAAAGTCTTCAAAAACCATCCTCACTACTTCTATCAGCAAATCAGATGACTAGGCCCACTCCATCCATCCTCTGGAATAGGTAAATCCATTGTGGAAAGTTTTATATAGAAGGCCAACTTCTCTTGTTGATAATGGACAAAAAAGGAATGATCTGGTGGAACATATTCTTGATACTGCTCAAAAGAAGACCATAACAAATCCATGTGAGATTGCAATCTTTCCACCTTGGCTTGGAATAAGGGACATAAGGTAGCCTGTCTTTGAAGAGCGGCCAAGTCTGCAGGGGATAAAAGAGAAAGTGGTTGCATAGGACTCTGTGTATTAGACCGAGACTGAGCCAATTGATCTTTGAGTTGCTGGATTTGAGCATTGCTCTGGTCTAAGATTGCTGTGGTAGATTTAAACTTCTCTACTTGGGCAGCTATCACCTCTGTCATCTCTTAACTCTCCTTCTGTAACTTATCCCTCTCCTCTGTTACAACAACCACTTGAGACCTAGTTTCTGCAAACTCAGCTTTTAACTTAGAGATTTCAGCTTTCTAAGTATCCACGAGCTTAATCTGCTGCTCCATTTGCGTAAAAAGGTCAGAGAATTTCTCCTAAGTAGAGGCTAACTCAGTATTGGTCTTATTCAATTCCTCCTTAGATTGCTGAACTTCATCATAAAATGAGGAATATAATTGCTGAATACAGGCAGTCATCGAAAGTTCAATAGAACTTTGGATATCCTTGCACAGGAACGGAATAGCATCTCCTGTTACCAGGCGGTGAACAGAAGGAATAGTAAGTTCGAGCATACCATCTCTGTGGGCTCTGAAAAGATTTGGCGTCTGAAGGAATGCAGGCAAGCTGCTGCAAGACTGGGCAGGAATTGTCAATGGAACTGCAGGAATAGGCACTAACTCAGCCACCCTCCTAAGGCGTTTTCTCTGAATGACAAGGGGAGGAGGAGAATCATCATCCTCAATTATCACATCATCATCTTCATTATGAGCCGGAGGAGGAACTTCTGGAGGATCAACTGGAGGTAAAGGAACTTCCTTTGCAGGGGCAGCATGTAGCAAAAAGACATAGAGGAAGGACCCAAATGTAACATTAGTCACATTTCCTCGAGTAGCTCAGATAAAGTGGTGATCCATCGTGGAGAGGAGGTAAGTACTCCAATCAATAGTTATGCCTTTCAAAATCATTCGTGAAGCTGTAAACAACTCCTTGGAAAGATAATGAGATGGAGATTTTGTAGGCATGAACCTATCCTGAAGAAATCGGCATAGCTGTTTCTATAGGGGATTGGAAATCATGGAAACACCCACTCCTGACGTGGTAATGACCTTCTTCGGATCAAGAACATCTTGAGTCTGCTTCTGCAACAGCTTCAAAATATCATCATTGGTGAACAATTGTCTGGCAGCAGGGAGAGACTCCCCACGATATGGCAGACCAAGAGCTTTGCCTAGACTCTTCAGTGTCAGAAGAACAGTAGTGCCACGAACTAGACCAGACCTCTTACTGTAAGAGGTCAAAAACTCGTCACAAAGGGAAGGATCATCTGGAGAACCAGTGGGAAAGAAAGGCTCGCGAACTTGGACAAGCCCGCTTTAGCGACAACGTCAGAATCGAGTAACAAAGAATAATCATGGACAGCCAAAAGAACATACTGGATCGGGGGAGGAGTACGAGAGGGTGTCATTCAGATGGTTACACACACACACACCACAAACACAGACAAACAAAGAGAATGCCTGCAAAGCAATAGACAAAAATCAAGGATAAGATATCAACCAAGGTGGTAAAACGTGACTCGACCAACTATTCCCAAGCAAACCACAGCCTAGAAAAAATTTGACATGACCTCTACACATATGCGACCAAAAGCTTCATGCTATGCAACATGCAAACACCCAAATCCCCGTATCAGGCAATAAAGAAAAAAAAACTACACACTGTACCCTTAACAGTAACAAAGAAACCGAACCAAAATATAACAACAACCCAGACATATCATGACCACAACTTTGATAATCAGGTTTGACCATGCAGACAACTCCGAAGACTTCGCGTACCTATCCCACGAAACGAGTTCATTAAAAAGGAAAAATAAGTGCAATGAGGAGGAATTAATTTAATGAAATGTTAATTTTAATAAATTATTAAGAAATGGGTGAATTTTTAATTAAGTGATAAACCTTAACAAGAAAATGGCGGTTCCTTCTTAAAATTTTAATTACCAATTATTAGGTTGGAGCGGTGCATTAATCCGAATCCCGGACTTCGATACCTAGACCGAGTCTCTAAATGTAAATTCATTTATTAAAAATTAAGGTGATGTGGAGCGCTTTTTTACCAGCGCGTGCTCTTGTGACGGCTGGTTCATTTTAATTAAAAATATTAAAGTGCCTCTTAAGTGTACTTAGCGCGTGCTAAGTGAACGGCGTGTTGATTTTAATTTTTTAAAAAAAGGTGTGTTTGGTGCGAGCGGGCGTGCCATGGTGGTATTTAGGATTCATGTTAAAAATTAAACGTGGATTTTGGGATAGCGAAAAAAATAAAAAATAAAAAATAAAAAATACTTGGAAGTGGGCGTATGTGTATGCCATGAATGCGCACTTCTCAATCCCAAAATGTAGGTCAGCAATCCAAAAAGAACCAAGGTATCTGGATTTTTCTAGAATTTTCAGCTTGTGTTTGGAATTAAAGAGGATTTTTCATGAATTTAGGTATTTAATGAAGTATTTTTGCCATAAAATAATAATAGAATAAAATGACATATCATTTTTAGATTAGAAAACATTCCAAAAATAAGAAAAAAAGTTAATGGAATTTTCAAGAATTGTTCTGTAATTAAATTGGAAATTTTACCAATTTTAATGAATTTTTTCTCATTTTGTGTGTATTTTCAAAAGAATTTTTAATCTTAAAATGTTTCTTTTTTTTGAAATTTTCAATTTAGAAAAATTTTGCAATTTACTGCAGAAAGATTGGGAATTTTTCAAGATTTTTTTTTTTGAAATTTAAGTGATTTTTAATGATTTGTGTTTAATTTTTCAATGTATTTTTAGGGTTTTCAGGTTTTGGAATTAAAAATCCGGGAATATACCTAGGAATGGATTGCGTGTCAGCTACGTGTGAGCAGCCGGCTGGGGCACACCACCTCACAGACCAGCTAACGCGTGTCCCCGCGCGCAAATAGTCGCTAACGGACTCGTGCACACGAACACGAACAATCACGAACAGCCACACGCGCACACACACCCGTTCGCGTGTCAGGGGACTAGGGGCTGAAAAAGGGATCTGGAGGGTGCTGCGGTTGTCGGTTGGTTTCCACTTGTGTCGTCGAGTGGTTTTTGTGGGTGGGACTGGGGGGGAAACAGGGGCTTATGGGGGGGTTGTGTGCCTAGGGGGGGGGGGGAATGGGGGCTTGGAGAGGGGTGGGAGTGGGTGGTGGGACAGGGAGGCTTGGAGGGGGGTGGGAGTGGGTGGGGCATGTGGTGGGGAGGCGGCGGACAGGGCGCCAATGTTGGAGGGTAGCGGGCAGGGTGTCAGGCGACAGGCTCAGGCGGGGCGGCCAGCAGCGTGGCCCCAGAAGACAGGGCGGGTGCGGAGTTAGATGAGGGCGGGCGGCCACGAGGAGCGGCGGCAGGGCGCATGGCGTCCACAGGCGAGGGCGGGGCGGAAGGCAGCAGACAGGGCACGCGGCGGCCACAGGGCGGCGGACAGGAGGCCACAGCATCCACAGGCGACAGGGCGAGCCTAGCGAGGCGGGCCAGGAGCTGCACGGCGTGGCGAAGGCGGAGGCGTGGCGAGGGCGACATGAAGAGGCCCACGAGGAGGGGTGGCGGGGCAGGGAGGAGGCCCATGACAGGCACGGGAGAGGAGGGAGGGAGGAGAAGAGGAGAAGGAGGGAGAGGGAGGTGGAGATGGAGACAAAGAAACGCAGGGAGGAGAGGGAGATGGAGAGAGGTGGTTGGGGGGCAAGCGGTCGGGGGTATCCGCAATACAAGAAAGGCGTGTCCCCGTCCCGTGTGCGTACGCGGGGCGGGGCAAAAAAATTTGCCGTGACAGGATCGGAATAGTGCCAGGATGTTGGTACGGGGCACGCGGACGCAATCAGGGCACGTGGAGACACGTGAAATCGAAAAAAGGCACGTTCACACGCAGGACGAGTCACACGAACCACGTAAAAATAAAGAAAAAATTAATATCTCCCAATCCGAGCATCGAAACGAAATGCCGTAAAAACAAAAATTGGGTAGGATGGCAGGGGGAAGACAAGGGAAACGTGCAATGGGGGTTCTGGGGGAAAGACAAGGTGTTCGCATGTAAAAAATGTAGAAAACGGGTCCAAAAACGCAAACGAAAATTAATATTGAAAGATCCGTACATCAGAATGAGGTGTAGGAAGAAAGAAAAATGTGCAAAAAGATGTGTCCAACAATCCTATAATGTCAAAACATGGTTTCAATTGAGATAAGACGCATTCACATGGGAAAAACCCAAAAAAACAGACTCGAAAATAGAATCGAAAATTAATATTGGATGAACCACTTGCTAGAATGACATGCAGTAAAAAGGAAAAATGTCCATAGGAAGGGGTGGCACAGGACTGTCATGGTAGAACGCAGTTCCAACGGAAGTAGGAGGGGTTCACATGAGAAAAACATAAAAAATACACCCGAAAACACACTGAAAAATTAATAACTAAAAATCCAGAAGGCAAAATAGGGTGGAGGAAAAAGGAAAAAGGTGGGGAAAGGCGCGTGGACACGGGTGTCAAATCAAATTGAAATTCCGATGCAAACAGGGCAGGTTCACATGGAAAAATGTCAAAAAGACGCACAAAAAAGTCTCGAGAAACCGCAAAAATGAATATTGGACAAACCGTGCATCGGAAGGACACGTAGTAAAAATGAAAAATATCAGGGAAAAAGTGGTGGTCAGGGCTATGATGTCAGATTACGGTTCTAAAGCAAGAAAAATGCGTTTCCATGGAAAACCAACCAATTTACGCAAAATGCTTCAAAAATTAATAACTCGAGAACCGTGCACTGGAACATGGATGGGTAAAAATGAAAAATGGTCAGTTCAAAGGGATGAACAGGACTATAACGTTGGATGTGGATTTCGATGAACGTAGGGTGCGTGTACCTGGCAGGACAGCAAAATCAGGGAATGAAGGAAAACTGCAAGGGAACAGCCCCGAGGGTGGGGGAAAAGTGAACGGGTGGGTGGGAAAGGACCCCATCAAGGTAAAAGAAATTCATGGCATAGAGGCATTAGCAGGTTGAGGCATATGCAGAGGGGTATGCAATGTAGACGCGCAGGGACGCGTCCCCACACTTAAGACCTTAACAGATAGGGTTAACCGAGCAATAGGGACCTAACACCACACAACAGACCAACCACTAACATTCCCACACTTAAAACATGAGCGTCTTTGAGAAACAGAAGGTGTAGGGTTAAAAAAACTTGGCCCATGTTAGCGAGAATCAAGGTTGACTGTCGATGGCACGTCCACTGTCGTTGTTGGCTGCAGGAGGTACCAAGGCATCTTCTCAGCACAAATTCGTCGTGGCAGGGACCACGTGGCAATACGCAGGGAGGTAGCTGATGGATGAATTGCATCGAGTCGGTGTCGTTGACGAACGAGAGTCACTTAGCTCACATCACTTAGATGGGATGATAACAGTCACTTGCCCCAGTACGGACATCACTCGATGAATAATGAATGAAACCCATATCTCATACCCAGTTTAGGAATCTATAAGGGAATGGTGCAGAGGGAGTATGCCAGGGTGCAGTGTTGATGGTGCATTAGTGCATCCAACCCGTCTGGCATATGTGCAAGGAGGAAGGCAAGGGAGCCTTGCAGTGCAGTGTATAGAACAGGGTGACGTGTCCTATGATGACGGTCGAGACCCACCCTGTGGGTGCATAGGAAAACGGGAACATACCTGACTCCAAGTGTCGTAACATCCCTCAATCTCACCTCTCAATAATTGATGGAAGAAACTCCAGTCACACTCAGCCCACCCTCTGCCTCACGCTCTGTTGATAGATACAGGAGGGCAACCATGTCCTAAAACCCATTGATGTTATCCTCACGGTCACTTGTGCAGAAATTGTATGCCTTGTGCGCATTTGATGGTGCAATTGTGCATCCGCCCTGTGCCGGCATACGGTGCGAGAAGGAAGGCTAGGGAGCCTTATAATGTAGTGCACAAGAACAAATCGTGCTTTGTGCATTGAGAGGCCCATCCCATGCGTGCAACACTGCATTCACACTTCTCACCTCTTATCTGATTTGAAGGGAAAAGACTGGTCTCTCGCCCCATCCTCAATCTCACACTCTTATAGATATAGAGGGCAACCATACTCACTTCCCCATCGGGTTAGGATGAAAGCTCGCGTCACTTGATTGTTTGTCGATGAAGATCTTATCATTAGTTGTTGAAGAGGCGTACCCAGGGAGGTAGCCATCAGATCTGGTACTTCAACTAGTTGTAGAAAAGATCGTCTACAAACGGGGGCAGACCGACTGATGAAGTTGCAGAGACAGCGCATCAAGGGAGGTGGCTTCAAATTTCTCTAGACAATTTTCGGTCTGGTGAGGCAGCTATCCTGAAGTGCGGGCTATTACCACCTTTTCCACAGCCAGCTTCCTGCCCAAAGGTGTTAAACAACTTTTCTTGAAACGAGGCCTACTATGATAGGGAATTTCTTCCTGTTCTCCCATAACAGATTTGTTTTTCTTATTTTCTTTTTTCTTGTTTTTTTTTTAAATTCTTGTTTTGTTGTTGTTTTTTTTATTTTTTTCTCCTATTCCCGAGGGTGTCTCCACCTTTTCTCAAAGAATAGGTCGGCATGACAGGGACCTAAGTCCTTTTCTCCCATGACCGATCTGTATATATATATATTTTTGTTTCGAATTAAGCAAGGGAATGGTGGAAATACCATTTGTTAGAACCCACCTCGCCACTATCGTTGGTGAAAAATAGAGGATAAGATATCAAGGCTGGAAGGTGGGGTCTCCACCTTTTCTCGAAGAATAGGTCGGCATGACAGGGACCTAAGTCCTTTTCTCCCATGACCGATATGTATATATATATATTTTTGTTTCGAATTAAGCAAGGGAATGGTGGAAATACCATTTGTCAGAACCCACCTCGCCACTGTCGTTGGTGAAAAATAGAGGATAAGATATCAAGGCTGGAAGGTGGGGTCTCCACCTTTTCTCGAAGAATAGGTCTGCATGACAGGGACCTAAGTCCTTTTCTCCCATGACCGATCTATATATATATATATATTTGTTTCGAATTAAGCAAGGGAATGGTGGAAATACCATTTGTCAGAACCAACCTCGCCACTGTCGCTAGTGAAAAATAGAGGATAAGATATCAAGGCTGGAAGGTGGGGCTGAGGGGACAGAGGGTGGTGCCCATCTCATCAGGAGTGGCTGAAAAACAGCTATCAGAAGTAGCATCATAAGAGTTACAGTGCCACGCCAACGGGGGAAAGGATCAGGTGACCATGATTGTCAAGATCCCCAAGGAGGGAAGTACTTCTTCAGGCGATATCCATTGATCAGGAAGGGATCAGTAGAGGCATCAACGGTCTGCACTTAGACAGAGCCATTAGGGTTGACAGCAGGTACCTTATATGGGCCCATCCACCGCTGTTGAAGCTTGCCAGGAAACTTGCCAAATCGTGAATCATAGGCTAGGACCAAATCACCTTCCTTGAAATCCTTGTGCTTGATGAAGCTGCCATGGTAAGCCTTGCGTCGAGCTTGTGTGGCTTCCATGCACTACAGAGCCATCCTGCGAGTTTCATCCAAACATTCCAAGTGCAAGAGACGGTGTTGTAGTGAATCATCCTCCCCCAAATGCTCTTTGATAGCCACTCGCAAAGAGGGAAATTCCAGTTCAAGAGGGGAAACAGCTTCTGTACCATACACCAGCTAAAAGGGTGTTTGTCCTGTTGTTGCTTTATGGGAGGTTCTGTACCCTCAGAGGGCCTCTCTAAGTTGATCATCCTAATCACGACGATGTGCGGCAATTGTTCTTGTCAGAATCGAGCAGAGGATTCGATTTGTGACTTCGACTTGGCCATTGGCTCTGGGGTAATAAGGAGTGGACTTGCGATGGTAGATCTTATACAGCTCTGTCAACTCTTCCATGACTTTATTAATGAAATGAGTGCCTTTGTCACTTACCAGCTCTAAGGGACTACCAAAACGGGTGATGATATTCTCGTACATAAACAGGGCCACGCTGTTACCATCGTCTCGCTTTAGGGCTTTAGCTTCATACCACTTTTTGACATAATCCGTACATACCAAGATGTATCTATTCTGCTTCCTTCTAGTGGGAGGATCAATTGGGCCTACGAAGTCGATGCCCCACTTCTCAAATGGCTTCAAAGGAAGAATAGGTTGCAATGGCATGGCACTTGTTTTGGTGGGTTTTCCCATCCGCTGACAAGCATCACATTGCTTGCAATAATCATAGGCATCCTTATGAATAGTCAGCCACCAGTATCCTGCTAGCAGAGCCTTCCTAGCTCTGGCTTGTCCTATAAAGTGGCCTCCACATGGCTCGTCATGGCAAGCCTTCAGAACGATCCCAATCTCATCTCCTGCAACACATCTTCTGAGCACTTAATCTTTGCCTTTCTTGTATAGTGCACTGCCTAACAGGGTGTAGGGGGCTGATTCTAACATAAGCTTCTTCCTTTCCCGACTAGAAATACTAGGAGGTACTGTTGGGTTGCCAGCAGATTGGCGATGTGTGCATACCAGGGGGTCACAATTTCTACTAGGAATAGGGAAGCATCAGGGAGGTCTGGATCATCTTGCTTCTCATCTGCAATCTGTGGGATACGTGACAGATAATTAGCCAAAACATGGAAACGACCAGGCTTAGTAATCACCTCAAAGTCAAACTCCTGGAATAGAAGGAGCCATCTCATCATTCGTCCTTTCACATCTGCTTTGTTCATCAGGAAGGACAGGGCCTCATGATCCACATCAAATTTAAAGTGGGTGGACAACAGATAGTGGCGAAACTTTTCTAGGGCAAACACCATTGCGAAGCACTCTAGCTTTGTCATTGTATAGTTCCGTTCCCTATCAGTGACTTTTCGGCTTGCATAGTAGATGGGCTGATCCAGCTTCGAGGAGCCCTTCTGGCAGAGAACGGTGCCTAAGCCTTCAATAGATGCATCAGTGTGGACATGGAACTCCTTCGTCCAATCAAGAGGTTGCAGAATGGGTGCCTCAATTAGACACTGCTTCAGAGTGTTGAAGGCTTTGTCACATTCTTCCGTCCGAATAAACTCTGCATCTTTCCTCAGAAGCTTGTGCAAGGAGGTTGCCTTTGTTGCAAAATGGGCTATGAACCTTCTGTAGTAACCCACGTGGCCTAGGAATCCCCTTAACTGTTTGAGGTTGATGGGTGTTGTCAAAGCTGCGATCTTTTCGATCTTTGCAAGGTCTGTTGATATCCCTTGTGCAGAGACAATGTGGCCTAATAGAACTATAGAAGACACCCCAAAGATGCATTTGTCGGGTTTGAGGGAAATCCCATACTCCTGGCATCGGTCAAAGCATTGTTCCAAATTTCCCTAGTGTTAACGGATCAAACTATAGACACAGAAGTCATCCAAATACACCTCAATAAAGTCGTGCAGATGATTTTGGAATGCGGCCATCATGACTTGCTGGAAAGTAGCAGGGGCATTGCAGAGCCCAAACGGCATCACTCGGTAAGCGTAGGTCCCCGATTCTGTGGTGAAGGTTGTTTTGGACTGGTCTTCTTCTGCTATCTGCACTTGGTTATATCCACTGAATCCATCCAGAAGGGAATAAAGCTCATGTCCTACCACTGTGTCCCAACGGTTGGTCTGTGAAAGGGATAGGAAAGTGATCCTTCTTCGTCTTGGAATTCAACTTGCAGAAATCCACACATATACGAAGCTTGCCATTCTTCTTGGGTACAACCACGATGGGTGAAACCCATTCACTATTTGCCACTGGATAGATGAACTCGGCTTCCAGAAGCTTCAGCAGCTTTGCTTTCACCAAGGTCGAATAATTTGGATTCATTCCACTCTGTCGTTGCCGTACTGGCTTGGCACTAGGCTCCAAATCAATATGATGCTGACATATTGTGGGATCAATCCCCTTTAGGTCTTTGTAGGACCACTCAAACACGTCCAAATTCTCTTTCAACAAGTTGTACAAGGTTGACAACTCCTCTTCTAGTAGGTTGCTACCCACCTTCAAGTGGCATTTAGTGCCATCTACATCCACAAAAGTTAACAGCCTTTCACCTTCTACTTCACGGATGAAGGTCCTACGGACCGCTTCTAGGTACAAATCCCACTCCTTCAATGGAGTGGTGTCCTCATCTGATGTTCCACTTTGACGGCCTTCTTCTCTTGGTGGAGACTCAGGTTGCTCCTTGAGATGTTGAAATGGGATTAGAGCCGTTTCGGGTTTGGTTTCAAGATTAGTTACCTCTTGGCTTGAAGACTCATCTTCTGATGACGAGTCCAGGAACATCACATAACAGGGACCCTCTAATGCCTGTTGGAATCGTGAGACTGGTGCTTGTTGACACGGTGCATCATCATCATCTTTTCTTGGCAAGGTTGGTTGAGGGCAGCATGAGCCACTGCTGAAAGATGGCTTATTCTTCTTAACCCATTTCTTATAAAGATTTTGCATATGAGAAGATCCATTTACTTGACCAAATGGTACCATCGCCATCCCTCAGCATGAGCTCGTCTGCTTTTGATGCTTCTGAAACTTCTTCTTCATATATATCCTCTTCAGGTGGGATAGATTCTTCCGTCTCGCTTTCATAACCTTCTTCTTTAATATCATCTCCATCCTCTTCTGTCTCTATCTCTATCTCTGTCTCTGTCTCTGTCTCTGTCTCTATAGGAGCTCTGTAAGAGAAGAACAGGTTCTCTATTTCATCTTCTGCCTCTGTCTTTGGCTCTGCTATGGCCATGTAACAGGGAGAGCAGTACATCTATGCTTCTATCTCACTGTCAGAAGTGATTTCAGAAATCGTTCCTGGTTCAGGCAGGAAGTATTCACCCATTGATAATGGCTTTGCATTGTTTGGGTGTCGGCTTACAGTATCCACTGTTAAGGAACATGCCACTATTTTCTTGGGAAGGATCTCTTTGACAGCATCTTCATCTGCTAATGTTCCATCTGTAGCCTCATTAGGGGAGTCAGAAGATAATTCCAAGGAGGTGGATACTATTGGCTTGGCTTTGGTTACATTATTTGCAATGGCGGGAAGTCTAGGTATATTTGGATTTGGCTGTGGAATAGGCTTAGGGTTTTGATTGACATTGGATGGTAATGCAGGTGGTTTTGCCCAATTTTTGCGGAAAGATGATGAAGAGAAACAACCTGGATTAAATCTTCTAAAATTGGAATTGAATTGTTTAGATCCATAGTTACCATTGGCTTGGAATTGTTGTGGTTGTCTGTCTCTACCTCGTAGCTTATCTTCAGTGTCGTGAGCTAGTGAAATGGTGCCTTCAAGAGTAGCAGGCTTAAACATGTTAACTTCAGTGTAGTAATGCCCAAGGAGTCCAGACATATACTTGCATTTATGTGTTCCCTCTGGTACATCTTCAAGCATTCGTAGCTGGAGGAGTGCATTCCAAAATCGCTCTGTATACTAAGGTAAAGGCTCACGATCCCGTTGCTGGAGAAGATCCCATTGCTTAATAGCTTTCTTATGAAATTGCGGTGGAAGGAAATTCTGCATGAACTTCTTCTTGAAATCTTCCCAAGTAGCAGGACATTCTATGCTCTTGTGTACTACAGTCCACCAAAGAGATGCTCTATCTACTAAATGATTAGTAACACACTTGATTTTATCTTTTTCTGCATAGGTTTTCTCATGGAAATAGTCGTCAAACTGACTAATGAATGCTAGAACAGTTTTGCCTTCTCGTATGCCATTGAAAGTACGGAATTTGAAACTTATTTTACTTATCTTTGATTCCTTGCGAATGGTTTGAGCTTCAAGGGTTGTGTCGATGGTACGTTGAATTAGATCTTGAGCTTGAGGTTCTTCTTTGTCGGTAGACGCTCTTTGTAAATTTGCTAGTTGAACTTGCAATGTTTGCCTAGCCCTTTATTCTTCTTCCAATTGCATCATGATTAAGTCCAACTTTTGCTTCATCATAGGCTCAGGTAAGTCGCCTTCAGTCCCATAAGATCATCCATATGTGGTTCCGTCATCTTGTAAAACTCAAAAGACCTTTCTCACTCAAAATCAAGTTAGCAGGATGAGCGTACCTCAAGTTTGGAAATACAAGGCTTATGTGTTTGTAACGTGTCCACTAGAATCCTCTAGGAAACGTCTTGGCAGTCCATCAGAAAGGCTGTCTAGAGAACTCCGCCCGGCACTCCCATGGAATGTTACGGGTTTTGCAATCTAGGTCTTTCCGCGTCTGCCACGTAGCGGAAGTGTCCTGGCCGTTTCCCACTTAGGATCGACCGGAATTAAGGTTTTCCTGTTTGGTCATTAGCTAGCAGCATCTAGCGTCAGACCCGAGCGAACTACTTTACGCAGAAACGCCAGGTCCGAAGCG
Organism: Lygodium microphyllum; assembly: GCF_053477565.2. Lineage (NCBI taxonomy): Eukaryota > Viridiplantae > Streptophyta > Polypodiopsida > Schizaeales > Lygodiaceae > Lygodium > Lygodium microphyllum. The sequence continues at coordinate 76,305,271 of NC_141141.1, forward strand.
GATTCACGCTGCACTTGGTTCAAGGAGAATGGGAAACGGGAGGGATGCAATGCTCAACCTCTCTGCCATAAGGCATAGTCCCATTCCGTTCCCCTAAAACAGCGTGAATCGGGTAACAGGTAAATCTAAGTCATCCTTCTCGTTATTTGCTCGGCGATGATGATCATCCCTCTGTTCATTGAAGATTTTTGAGAAAAGTTCCCGGCTAACCGGGACCACCCATCCATAGGACGGACCCATGGTCCATCCTCCGCACTTTCCTCGGTTTGTTTTAGTTATGTAATTACCTACCACATTAATTTGACATATATCAAACAGCTTCTTTGATTAACCCTGTTAAGCACTGGTTCCTTCACGTAATCTTATCACAGGACATAAAGAAAACAATGTCAAACAACTTCTTTATTATCATTTTATCCTTTTATCTTTGAAATACAAGGAGTTCCGCTCGTAGGCTTGATCATAATCCGCCCGAAGGCTATCCAGTAATCCACCAGGGATCACTAATCCAAGCTTCTGCCCGTAGACTAGTATGCGGGCCTCGAGATCCAATCCCGAGTCACGTTAGCCTCTTGTGCAGGGCCCGGAAGGCGAGGGATTTACGGCCAGAGCCCCCTCTGGCACCCAAGCGTCCTCCTGCTCCAAGTAGAACTCAACGGAGAGACCTCTCACGGCGGGTTCGGTCCACGTCCCCGGCGCGGTTAACAACCCCCTTGGTTAGGGTCAGGCAGGCAGTCGGGGGTAACTGAAGTTGCCTCTGCCTTCAGGCCTTCAACCTGAAGTATTTAGATATCTTTTCATCCTTTAGTTCATTGAGTAAACAATGCAAACAGTGCCTTCTAAACTGTTACAAGCACAATCAATTCCAGTGGTCGTTTTAGCTGGCAAACTGTTAAGGACTGATTCCTTCTCTCCGAATGCAACCCGCATTCGATTCCGGAATCAATTGCAACTTGGCAAGATTCCTATCGTCCTTGGGTTAGGGTCATACCCTGTCAAGACTTTAGGTTTTGTTTATGGTAGATTCCGGTGACTATGTCGCTTTAGTTTATTGACTAATCATTTACGTCCAAGCAAATACCTAGCTTCCCTTAACTTGACAAATTTTCCCTAATGAGGATAGAGTAAGAGGATGACTACCCTTTCCCCTTGCAAGTTAAACTTGCGCAAGAACCTGCCAACCTTAATCCACGGAATGACAAAACTTCTTACGATCAACCCGCAAGGCTGAGTGACGTTGCAGTTTATTGCACAAGTGTCGCCTCCATTCTTAGAGATCATTTCACCTAATGAATGGCGTATTCACGTCACGGAATTAACTTTAGACGAGAAGGAGGGTTTAGGGTGTCCTTTTACCTAACCCATCCCTAATCTCACTAAATCGACAACGTTTAGTCCTAGGGTTCCAACTCAATTCGAGTTTCATCATTTTGGACGCTTGGTCCTTAAGGTAGGAATCCTCGATTATTGTTTACATGAGCATCCAATTAGCTCAACATTTTGGGAATGTGGTTAGGACTATTGGCTTGAAGGTTTCGACTTAGTGACAATTGGAAAACTTGGCCGAATCCTTAACCTAGTTAGTGTTTGGGGTGTCTATCGTACCATATGATTCCTTTGTGGCTAGGTGATTTGGGTAATTCATTATGCTTGTCTCGCGACAAGGATGAATCCTTCCTAGAGACAATAAACTAGATCTAAAGGAGGAAAAATAGTTGCAACTACCACAATACATGTAAACATGTGATTCATCGCCTCTACGCATCACATGGTTCACAATGACTCTATCTTTCCTTGTATCGTAAAAATGCATGATAATCTGGGTACTAACTTTCCTAGGACCTACTAGGACTTACATCAAATAATCATGCCTACAACCTTGTTGTCTACACTTTAGAATCTCGTGCTTTGATAAACCATGCGACCTTTCCTAAATACGGCTCCTGATGAATGAAATTTCTGCATGATGACTATGCAACACGCAACTTTCCCCTAGCTACAATGTAGTTAATGAAGTTCATACCAAACTAAAGCTAGTGCTAACTTATTCCATGTTACATGCTACTTGCAAGTCCATAAGATCATTTTCGTACTCTTCTATTTCTTTTCGGATAATATCTTATGGGTGTTAACTTTTCCTCACGAATCATTACAAGGAAGATGTTGCCTAAAATGCGGCACACGCTTATTCCTACCATGTCTAGTAACCAAATGCACTTATCAACTTCATTTCTTTGACCTAAGTAATATATGTTTAGACTCATTACTTTGATAATGTTCCAAAATAGCAACATGCAGCTAGTCTTGTAAGGCGGACAACTCTCGAAATGCAACCGTTTCAATTTCATGACATGCATCAACCTTATCTAATGTTTAAAGAGATAATTTATCAAATGTATTTTTAACGCTGCCACAATGCATTAAAAATAAGCGTAAAAAGCGTTCTTCCTTATGGAATTAAGCGCGCCTAAACATTTCTTTATGCGAGAATAAACTCGGAAAAAACCTGGACTTGTGGGCTCGGGGAGATGTCCACTTGTATGCTCGGAGATGAACCTCCCGCAGTCGCGCCTTGCAACTTCTTGGGAGCCATTGTAGTCATGGTTACGGACTCCTTTACCCTCGCTTTTCGAGACGGCTAGGGGATCGCTATCTTCTCCTTGCGTGGGAATAGGTATTTCCCTAACCGGATTCAAAACCGCGAAGTCGCGTAGGATCAAGGCCTATGGCCTTAATCCTTAGAAGCTTCTTAAGAAGCTTTTAAGAAGCTTCTGGCCTGCAGCAACGTCGGGGGGGGGGGGGGGGTTCGTCGTGAAGAGAGCGGGGATGGCGAACCGTGGCAGTCTGGCGGCCGTGGCGGCGGCTATGGCGGCTGGCGGCTGGCGGACTGGGGCGGCAGCGCGGCGGCCTCGCTCTGCGTGGCGACGATGGCAGCCTGGTCTCCTCCTTTCCCCGAACGGCAGCATCAGGGTCCTCTCCTTCCTCTCACAGCCCGTCCTCTCTTCTCTTTTCTTCTCTCCCTAACGGGAGTTCATATAGGCAAGGGGGGAGGGAAGGGAAGCTCCACCACGTGGAGGACTCATGCCATTCCCTCCTCATGCATTCCCGATTCACTCTTCCTTGGCCATTCCTCCCCACACTCCCTCTCCTCCAGCCATGCATCGGCTGGTGGAAGGGATAAAAAAATTTGCCTAAAATTTATCCAATTGCCCCTTAAAAAAAGGGTGTTCCCTCGCGGCTTTTGCGGTCTTCAACCCCAGCCTCTAATTTACACTGTGGAGGCCTCATTTTTGAGCGTGCATGGTATGGATTAAGCTACCAATAATACGATGTAGGGGATAACCTTGCAAAGGATTTACACGACGTGCGGGAAGTCAATATTTACGGTACGCAGTGTGCGGAAATATTACATTCTCTCCCCCTTGGAAGAATCGAGATGTCCTCATCTCGAGATAAACTGGGGATATTGAAGATTGAGAGAGCGTTCATCCATCCAGGTAGCATCCTCTTTAGGATAATCTTTCCACTAGACGAGGCATTCTTTCAAGGTTCTAGATCTTAACTGTCTCTCTCTGACATCTAAAATCTTTTCCGGTCTTAGTTCAAGGACTCCTTGACTAGGCATTACAATTTGTTGGTCATCAAGTACATGATTTGGGTTGGGTATATATTTTTTTAAGAGACTAATATGGAATACATTGTGAACTTTTAGGTTATCCGGAAGTTGCAATTTATAAGCATTGGGTCCTAGGCATTGAGGATTTTATACGGACCACAATACCTTGGACTTAGCTTCTTGCATTCACCTAGAGATAAAGAGCTCCTCTTGGGGCGTACACGAATGAAAACCATGTCTCCTTCTCCGAAGACCCTCTCTTGGCGTTTCAAATCCGCATATGCCTTTTGTCTATCTTTGGCTGCTTGTATGTCTTGTCTTATTGACTTTATTTGGTCATCCATGTCCTCCAACATTTGTCTTGAAGCTTCCACCCTTAGGGTAGGATCAGAAAAGTTTAGGGGACTTCGACAATCATGACCATACAATGCCTGGAAAGGGGTCATTTGAATGCTCTGCTGGTAAGAAGCATTGTAAGCAAATTCTACTAACGGCAAGTATTGAATCCACCTCTTCGGCTCCCGACAGCAGTAAGCCCTAAGCATATCCTCAATGATTTGATTTACTCGTTCCGTTTGTCCATCTGTTTGGGGATGGTAGGCAGTGCTAAAACAGAGTTGAGTTCCAATAGCTTCAAAGATAGCTCTCCAAAAGTGTGAAGTGAAAAGAGAATCTCGATCGCTAATGATCCTTCTAGGTAACCCATGTAGCTTGAATATTTCTTTGATAAACACTCTAGCAATGTTGGAGGCTTTATAGTTTGTCTTTACTGGAATCAGGTGTGCAACCTTAGTAAGCATGTCAACTACAACCATAATGGAGTTGTATCCTCCTTGGACTTGGGGTAAGCCCACCACAAAATCCATACTGATGAATTCCCATTTCATTTGGGGAATGTCAAGTGGTTGCAATTTTCCTGGCATCATGACATGTTCAGCCTTGATACGTTGGCAAGACAAACATTCAGTGACATATTTGAGAATGTCACCTTTGAGCCTCTCCCAATGATAGCTCTTCCTAACTGCATTAAGAGTTTTTGCATAGCCAGGATGTCCTGCGAAAGGGGAATCATGAGCTTCCCATAATATCTTCTGCTTAAGTGACTGACTTGCTGGTATACATAACCTTGTTCTGTAGTAAATAAGTCCATTGTCAATAGAAAATTCATGATACTTGGCCTGTAACTTCAGATTCTGATCCTTGGTAGATATTTCTTTTATCATTGCTTGGTAGGCTAAGTCATGGCATGCTTCCTCTCTAGCTAGTTCGAGTATAGGGTTGCTTGGCATAGATACCTTTGTAGCCAGAGATCTGGCCGTTGATGGATTCTGCAAGATTAGGGAATTTAGGAATGCCTTGCGACTGAGTGCATCGGCAACTACATTCTCTTTCCCCGGTCGATACTTGATTTCAAAATCATACTCCTCCAATACTTCAATCCATCGACGTTGCCTCATGTTGAGCTCGTTCTGGGTAAAAATCCATTTGAGACTCTTATGATCGGTTACTAGAGTAAACTTGTTACCCAACAGGTAGTGTCTCCAAAGCTTTAGAGCATGGATGACAGCTAATAGCTCCAGATCATGCGTGGCATAATTCTTTTCGTGACTCTTCAATTTCCTTGAAGAATATGCTACCGGATGACCTTCCTGCATAAGAACACACCCCAAGGCAAGAATGCTGGCATCAGTTACTACCTCGAACTCCTTATTGAGGTCACGAAGTTTCAGAATAGGTGCTGATACCAAACATTGCTTCAATTGGTCGAAGCTATTTTGTTCGGGAGTTGACCATGTAATAGAAGTCTGCTTCTTTAGTAAGTCGGTAAGAGGTGCTGCAATCAAAGCATAGTTTTTGATAAAGACCCTATTCCATCCTATCAAGCCAAGAAAACTACGTATCTCTTTGACGGATACTGGTTTTGGCCATTCAAGCACATCTCTGACTTTGGCTGGATCTACTGATTTTCCTTCTGATGATACTATGAATCCTAGATATTCAATCTGACGTTTGAAAAAGGCACACTTCTTCATTTTTGCATACCGCTTATGAGACCTCATTGTCTCCAAAACAATCCGTAGATGAGGTTCATGATCTTCCTCCTGTTTAGAATAGACTAAAATGTCATCGAAGAAGACAAGCACGAAATCATCAAGATATGGTCCAAAATATCCTGCATTAATCTATTGAAGGTGGCAGGTGCATTTGTAAGCCCGAATGACATAACCAAGAACTCAAAGTGCCCATATCTTGTATTGAAGGCCGTTTTTGGAATATCCTCATGCTTGATCCTGATTTGATAGTAACCTGACCTGAGATCAATTTTTGGAGAAGATCTTTGCACCTTGAAGGCGGTCAAGAAGTTCATCTATTCTAGGAATAGGATACTTGTTCTTGACTGTTGATTGATTCAACCCACGGTAATCAATACATAGTCAAAGTGTCCCATCTTTCTTTTTCTGGAATAGGACTGGAGCTCCCCATGGTGAATTGCTAGGTCGAATGTAGCCTTGGTTTAATAGTTGCTTGAGTTGTTCCTTCAACTCAATAGCTTCCGGAATGGACATTCTATAAGGTCTCTTTGCAATAGGCGCAGCTCCAGGTATTAGCCTTATTTCATGATCAACTTCTCTTGGAGGTGGAAGTTCAGTTAATTCCTCAAGGAATACGTCAGCATATTCTTTTAGCCAAGAGGGTCCCTCATGAGACTCTTGCTTTTGATCTAACTTGTTGGGTTTGATCAAGTAAACAGGTAATCCTTTCCTAACCCCTTTTATGATCCGCGATACTTTGGCTAACTGGATTCTTGGCACTCCCGCTTCACCTTGAGTCGTAACAAACTCTCTTTCAGAGTTTCGGAAAGAAACTTGACCCTTTCCACAGTGGATGTGAGCGTCATTAGGCTTAAGCCAATCCATCCCGAGTAGGCACTCATGGATACCTAAATTCATGACTCTGAATTTGACTGAGGTTTTCTTTCCTCCCAGATAGAACTCCTCCTTAGCAGTTTGCCTAGCACAAGTTACCTCACGACCGTTTGCCAATTCCACAAGTAGGGTAGGTGCTTCTACTGTGGCTATTCCTAATCTCTTAGCACACGCTGGTGAGATAAAGGAATGAGTACTGCCACAGTCAATCAAGGTTTTGAAACCTTTACCTCGATAGTCCGACGGTGTTTGAATCACCGAGAATTGGCGATTCGGGCCCTTCTTATGTAGAGCGGCATGGACTGTCGCTCTTTCGAATTCCGCTTCCATAGTCGGGTCTTCCTCTTCCTCTGCTTCACATCTTTGCCTATTGATAATGCAGGCAGCTCTTCCTCTTCCACGGGTGGCGGCTCCCTGACCGCGCCCTGCACCTTGACGGAGTCCTTCGCTAAGCTTGGGACATTGCCTTTTGAAGTGACCGAGTTCATTGCAGTGGAAACATCGGATGTTTCGGCCATTACCATGAGTAGGAACAAAGTTGTTGACGTTATTTGTCCTTGCTTTCTTCCTTTGTCCCTGATTGTGGCCTTGAACTCTCTTAACCCGGGGTCTCAAATGCTCCTCTATTCGGGTCGCTATAAGACCAATTCTTAATACCCCTTGGTTTAGCTTGCACTTCCTGAATTATAGGTGCCGCTCGAATGAGTGCATCCTGAAGATCTGATGGACGCATAGATTCGAGACGGGTATTTACAGGGGGATTTAAGCCCACGCAAAATTTGGACACCTGCTGTGTCGTGTCCATTTGTGGCGCATACTTTAAGAGTGAGACAAATTTAGAGTAGTATGCGTCAAGAGTGAGTCCTAACTGTTTTAGCTCATAGAACTCATTCATTTTCTGTGTACGATATGCAGGCGGCAAATATCTCCCTTGCACGGCTTGGTTTAACTTCTCCCAGGTAACGGACCCCTCTGAAATCCCTTGATCCCTGCACCATTGTTTCCACCATAGTCTGGCTTCACCGGTGAGTTTTAATTTGGCGAGCATGGCTTGATTGGTAGGCGCAGTACCAGCTGCTTCGAAGTAGCCCTCCATAGATTCAATCCAAATCTCAGCATCCGACTGGACGAATCTGCCTCTCCCGTCAAACTCGGGTGGCTTTATCTGTTTGAGGAGGAACTTCTTCTCCTAGATCACAGTAGTACTTGATGTAGGGGGCAAATTTGGAACCTGTACCTGGGGTTGTGCCTGAGTAAAAGTTTTCTTAACATTATTGTATGATAATTGACATTAGCTTATCTTTAGTTCAGCTATCTCGTAGATCATGAAGCTACTTAACTTTCTGCAACAACCCTGATGCACAATCGGATAGTGATAAAAAGAAGTCCTTATTTATATTTATATGGCGTAGCCTTATACAACATCTCGTGTGATGATAATCCAATCATTACATTTAGTTTGGGGAGAACAACATTGTATTGGATTTGTCTACAGGAACTGTGTAATAGTAGGGTTTTGGGTCATGAATCTTTAGGAATCGATAATTCATCGGAAGCTCAGGATATCCTTTCCGCTGGAATCCATACTTCCCATGGCGGCCCAATACCTTAATCCTATCAGCTGGAATTACACGGGTTACTTCCTCATATACATATGAGTTCAATTCAACTCTCCGACCTCGAATATGCAAAGTCGAATTTACGTGAGCTTCCACAAAAATGAACGGCTTCACGACTTTCAAATCTTCCAACCACTTGATCCTCTTCAGGTTGGTCTGTAGATAAGCGAACCGGTGGGCAGCTATGTAGTAGATTCCTGAAGACCCCGTCCATCTTCGCTCTATATATAGCGGTGATGGATTATAAATCTGCTCCAGGATGTTCATCATTTCAATTCTCTGCCTATAATGCGGAGAATGCATTGCAGTCATAAACATGATCTGGAACAGCAAAAACTTGTTCCACGCCTCGTAATTCTGCAAGACAGTATTGAAGATGAGGAAATGTTTGGACAGGAACAATTTCTTTACTTCATTTTTAATGAAATCTCATGAAAACAATTCCATTGTTGGTCGGCTCTGATACCAACTGTAACGTGTCCACTAGAATCCTCTAGGACACGTCTTGGCAGTCCATCGGAAAGGCTGTCTAGAGAACTCCGCTCGGCACTCCCATGGAATGTTACGGGTTTTGCAATCTAGGTCTTTCCGCGTCTGCCACGTAGCGGAAGTGTCGTGGCCGTTTCCCACTTAGGATCGACCGGAATTAAGGTTTTCCTGTTTGGTCATTAGCTAGCAGCATCTAGCGTCAGACTCGAGCGAACTACTTTACGCAGAAACGCCAGGTCCGAAGCGGATTCATGCTGCACTTGGTTCAAGGAGAATGGGAAACGGGAGGGATGCAATGCTCAACCTCTCTGCCATAAGGCATAGTCCCATTCCGTTCCCCTAAAATAGCGTGAATCGGGTAACAGGTAAATCTAAGTCATCCTTCTCGTTATTTGCTCGGCGATGATGATCATCCCTCTGTTCGTTGAAGATTTTTGAGAAAAGTTCTCGGCTAACCGAGACCACCCATCCATAGGACGGACCCATGGTCCATCCTCCGCACTTTCCTCAGTTTGTTTTAGTTATGTAATTACCTACCACATTAATTTGACATATATCAAATAGCTTCTTTGATTAACCCTGTTAAGCACTGGTTCCTTCACGTAATCTTATCACAGGACATAAAGAAAACAATGTCAAACAACTTCTTTATTATCATTTTATCCTTTTATCTTTGAAATACAAGGAGTTCCGCCCGTAGGCTTGATCATAATCCGCCCGAAGGCTATCCAGTAATCCACCAGGGATCACTAATCCAAGCTTCTGCCCGTAGACTAGTATGCGGGCCTCGAGATCCAATCCCGAGTCATGTTAGCCTCTTGTGCAAGGCCCGGAAGGGGAGGGATTTACGGCCAGAGCCCCCTCTGGCACCCAAGCGTCCTCCTGCTCCAAGTAGAACTCAACAGAGAGACCTCTCACGGCGGGTTCGGTCCACGTCCCCGGCGCGGTTAACAACCCCCTTGGTTAGGGTTAGGCAGGCAGTCGGGGGTAACTGAAGTTGCCTCTCCCTTCAGGCCTTCAACCTGTAGTATTTAGATATCTTTTCATCCTTTAGTTCATTGAGCAAACAATGCAAACAGTGCTTTCTAAACTGTTACAAGCACAATCAATTCCAGTGGTCGTTTTAGCTGGCAAACTGTTAAGGAGGGATTACTTCTCTCCGAATGCAACCCGCATTCGATTCCGGAATCAATTGCAACTTGGCAAGATTCCTATCGTCCTTGGGTTAGGGTCATACCCTGTCAATACTTTAGGTTTTGTTTATGGTAGATTCCGGCGACTATGTCGCTTTAGTTTATTGACTAATCATTTGCGTCCAAGCAAATACCTAGCTTCCCTTAACTTGACAAATTTTCACTAATGAGGATAGAGTAAGAGGATGACTACCCTTTCCCCTTGCAAGTTAAACTTGCGCAAGAACCTGCCAACCTTAATCCACGGAATGGCAAAACTTCTTACGATCAACCCGCAAGGCTGAGTGACGTTGTAGTTTATTGCACAAGTGTCGCCTCCATTCTTAGAGATCATTTCACCTAATGAATGGCGTATTCACGTCACGGAATTAACTTCAGACGAGAAGGAGGGTTTAGGGTGTCTTTTTACCCAACCCATCCCTAATCTCACTAAATCGACAACGTTTAGTCCTAGGGTTCCAACTCAATTCGAGTTTCATCATTTTGGACGCTTGGTCCTTAAGGTAGGAATCCTAGATTATTGTTTACATGAGCATCCAATTAGCTCAACATTTTGGGAATGTGGTTAGGACTATTGGCTTGAAGGTTTTGACTTAGCGACAATTGGAAAACTTGGCCGAATCCTTAACCTAGTTAGTGTTTGGGGTGTCTATCGTACCATATGATTCCTTTGTGGCTAGGTGATTTGGATAATTCATTATGCTTGTCTCGCGACAAGGATGAATCCTTCTTAGAGACAATAAACTAGATCTAAAGGAGGAAAAATAGTTGCAACTACCACAATACATGTAAACATGTGATTCATCGCCTCTACGCATCACATGGTTCACAATGACTCTATCTTTCCTTGTATCGTAAAAATGCATGATAATCTGGGTACTAACTTTCCTAGGACCTACTAGGACTTACATCAAATAATCATGCCTACAACCTTGTTGTCTACACTTTAGAATCTCGTGCTTTGATAAACCATGCGACCTTTCCTAAATACGGCTCCTGATGAATGAAATTTCTGCATGATGACTATGCAACACGCAACTTTCCCCTAGCTACAATGTAGTTAATGAAGTTCATACCAAACTAAAGCTAGTGCTAACTTATTCCATGTTACATGCTACTTGCAAGTCCATAAGATCATTTTCGTACTCTTCTATTTCTTTTCGGATAATATCTTATGGGTGTTAACTTTTTCTCACGAATCATTACAAGGAAGATGTTGCCTAAAATGCGGCACACGCTTATTCCTACCATGTCTAGTAACCAAATGCACTTATCAACTTCATTTCTTTGCCCTAAGTAATATATGTTTAGACTCATTACTTTGATAATGTTCCAAAATAGTAACATGCAGCTAGTCTTGTAAGGCAGACAACTCTCGAAATGCAACCGTTTCAATTTCATGACATGCATCAACCTTATCTAATGTTTAAAGAGATAATTTATCAAATGTATTTTTAACGCTGCCACAATGCGTTAAAAATAAGCGTAAAATGCGTTCTTCCTTATGGAATTAAGCGCGCCTAAACATTTCTTTATGCGAGAATAAACTCGAAAAAAACCTGGACTTGTGGGCTCGAGGAGATGTCCACTTGTATGCTCGGAGATGAACCTCCCACAGTCGCGCCTTGCAACTTCTTGGGAGCCATTGTAGTCGTGGTTACGGACTCCTTTACCCTCGCTTTTCGAGACGGCTAGGGGATCGCTATCTTCTCCTTGCGTGGGAATAGGTATTTCCCTAACCGGATTCAAAACCGCGAAGTCGCGTAGGATCAAGGCCTATGGCCTTAATCCTTAGAAGCTTCTGGCCTGCAGCAACGTCGGGGGGGGGGGGGGGGGGTTTGTCGTGAAGAGGGCGGGGATGGCGGACCGTGGCAGTCTGGCGGCCGTGTCGGCGCTATGGCGGCTGGCGGACTGGGGCGGCAGCGCGGCGGCCTCCCTCTGCGTGGCGACGACGGCAGCCTGGTCTCCTCCTTTCCCCGAACGGCAGCATCAGGGTCCTCTCCTTCCTCTCACAGCCCGTCCTCTCTTCTCTTTTCTTCTCTCCCTAACGGGAGTTCATATAGGCAAGGGGGGAGGGAAGGGAAGCTCCACCACGTGGAGGACTCATGCCATTCCCTCCTCATGCATTCCCGATTCACTCTTCCTTGGCCATTCCTCCCCACACTCCCTCTCCTCCAGCCATGCATCGGCTGGGGGAAGGGATAAAAAAATTTGCCTAAAATTTATCCAATTGCCCCTTCAAAAAAGGGTGTTCCCTCGCGGCTTTTGCGGTCTTCAACCCCAGCCTCTAATTTACACTGTGGAGGCCTCATTTTTGAGCGTGCATGGTATGGATTAAGCTACCAATAATACGATGTAGGGGATAACCTTGCACAGGATTTACACGACGTGCGGGAAGTCAATATTTACGGTACGCAGTGTGCGGAAATATTACATTCTCTCCCCCTTGGAAGAATCGAGATGTCCTCATCTCGAGATAAACTGGGGATATTGAAGATTTAGAGAGCTTTCATCCATCTAGGTAGCATCCTCTTTAGGATAATCTTTCCACTAGACGAGGCATTCTTTCAAGGTTCTAGATCTTAACTGTCTCTCTCTGACATCTAAAATCTTTTCCGGTCTTAGTTCAAGGACTCCTTGACTAGGCATTACAATTTGTTGGTCATCAAGTACATGATTTGGGTTGGGTATATATTTTTTTAAGAGACTAATATGGAATACATTGTGAACTTTTAGGTTATCCGGAAGTTGCAATTTATAAGCATTCGGTCCTAGGCATTTGAGGATTTTATACGGACCACAATACCTTGGACTTAGCTTCTTGCATTCACCTAGAGATAAAGAGCTCCTCTTGGGGCGTACACGAATGAAAACCATGTCTCCTTCTCCGAAGACCCTCTCTTGGCGTTTCAAATCCGCATATGCCTTTTGTCTATCTTTGGCTGCTTGTATGTCTTGTCTTATTGACTTTATTTGGTCATCCATGTCCTCCAACATTTGTCTTGAAGCTTCCACCCTTAGGGTAGGATCAGAAAAGTTTAGGGGACTTCGACAATCATGACCATACAATGCCTGGAAAGGGGTCATTTGAATGCTCTGCTGGTAAGAAGCATTGTAAGCAAATTCTACTAACGGCAAGTATTGAATCCACCTCTTCGGCTCCCGACAGCAGTAAGCCCTAAGCATATCCTCAATGATTTGATTTACTCGTTCCGTTTGTCCATCTGTTTGGGGATGGTAGGCAGTGCTAAAACAGAGTTGAGTTCCAATAGCTTCAAAGATAGCTCTCCAAAAGTGTGAAGTGAAAAGAGAATCTCGATCGCTAATGATCCTTCTAGGTAACCCATGTAGCTTGAATATTTCTTTGATAAACACTCTAGCAATGTTGGAGGCTTTATAGTTTGTCTTTACTGGAATCAGGTGTGCAACCTTAGTAAGCATGTCAACTACAACCATAATGGAGTTGTATCCTCCTTGGACTTGGGGTAAGCCCACCACAAAATCCATACTGATGAATTCCCATTTCATTTGGGGAATGTCAAGTGGTTGCAATTTTCCTGGCATCATGACATGTTCAGCCTTGATACGTTGGCAAGACAAACATTCAGTGACATATTTGAGAACGTCACCTTTGAGCCTCTCCCAATGATAGCTCTTCCTAACTGCATTAAGAGTTTTTGCATAGCCAGGATGTCCTGCGAAAGGGGAATCATGAGCTTCCCATAATATCTTCTGCTTAAGTGACTGACTTGCTGGTATACATAACCTTGTTCTGTAGTAAATAAGTCCATTGTCAATAGAAAATTCATGATACTTGGCCTGTAACTTCAGATTCTGATCCTTGGTAGATATTTCTTTTATCATTGCTTGGTAGGCTAAGTCATGGCATGCTTCCTCTCTAGCTAGTTCGAGTATAGGGTTGCTTGGCATAGATACCTTTGTAGCCAGAGATCTGGCCGTTGATGGATTCTGCAAGATTAGGGAATTTAGGAATGCCTTGCGACTGAGTGCATCGGCAACTACATTCTCTTTCCCCGGTCGATACTTGATTTCAAAATCATACTCCTCCAATACTTCAATCCATCGACGTTGCCTCATGTTGAGCTCGTTCTGGGTAAAAATCCATTTGAGACTCTTATGATCGGTTACTAGAGTAAACTTGTTACCCAACAGGTAGTGTCTCCAAAGCTTTAGAGCATGGATGACAGCTAATAGCTCCAGATCATGCGTGGCATAATTCTTTTCGTGACTCTTCAATTTCCTTGAAGAATATGCTACCGGATGACCTTCCTGCATAAGAACACACCCCAAGGCAAGAATGCTGGCATCAGTTACTACCTCGAACTCCTTATTGAGGTCAGGAAGTTTCAGAATAGGTGCTGATACCAAACATTGCTTCAATTGGTCGAAGCTATTTTGTTCGGGAGTTGACCATGTAATAGAAGTCTGCTTCTTTAGTAAGTCGGTAAGAGGTGCTGCAATCAAAGCATAGTTTTTGATAAAGACCCTATTCCATCCTGTCAAGCCAAGAAAACTACGTATCTCTTTGACGGATACTGGTTTTGGCCATTCAAGCACATCTCTGACTTTGGCTGGATCTACTGATTTTCCTTCTGATGATACTATGAATCCTAGATATTCAATCTGACGTTTGAAAAAGGCACACTTCTTCATTTTTGCATACAGCTTATGAGACCTCATTGTCTCCAAAACAATCCGTAGATGAGGTTCATGATCTTCCTCCTGTTTAGAATAGACTAAAATGTCATCGAAGAAGACAAGCACGAAATCATCAAGATATGGTCCAAAATATCCTGCATTAATCTATTGAAGGTGGCAGGTGCATTTGTAAGCCCGAATGACATAACCAAGAATTCAAAGTGCCCATATCTTGTATTGAAGGCCGTTCTTGGAATATCCTCATCCTTGATCCTGATTTGATAGTAACCTGACCTGAGATCAATTTTTCGAGAAGATCTTTGCACCTTGAAGGCGGTCAAGAAGTTCATCTATTCTAGGAATAGGATACTTGTTCTTGACTGTTGATTGATTCAACCCACGGTAATCAATACATAGTCGAAGTGTCCCATCTTTCTTTTTCTAGAATAGGACTGGAGCTCCCCATGGTGAATTGCTAGGTCGAATGTAGCCTTGGTTTAATAGTTGTTTGAGTTGTTCCTTCAACTCAATAGCTTCCGGAATGGACATTCTATAAGGTCTCTTTGCAATAGGCGCAACTCCAGGTATTAGCCTTATTTCATGATCAACTTCTCTTGGAGGTGGAAGTTCAGTTAATTCCTCAGGGAATACGTCAGCATATTCTTTTAGCCAAGAGGGTCCCTCATGAGACTCTTGCTTTTGATCTAACTTGTTGAGTTTGATCAAGTAAACAGGTAATCCTTTCCTAACCCCTTTTATGATCCGCGATACTTTGGCTAACTGGATTCTTGGCACTCCCGCTTCACCTTGAGTCGTAACAAACTCTCTTTCAGAGTTTCGGAAAGAAACTTGACCCTTTCCACAGTGGATGTGAGCGTCATTAGGCTTAAGCCAATCCATCCCGAGTAGGCACTCATGGATACCTAAATTCATGACTCTAAATTTGACTGAGGTTTTCTTTCCTCCCAGATAGAACTCCTCCTTAGCAGTTTGCCTAGCACAAGTTACCTCACGACCGTTTGCCAATTCCACAAGTAGGGTAGGTGCTTCTACTGTGGCTATTCCTAATCTCTTAGCACACGCTGGTGAGATAAAGGAATGAGTACTGCCACAGTCAATCAAGGTTTTGAAACCTTTACCTCGATAGTCCGACGGTGTTTGAATCACCGAGAATTGGCGATTCGGGCCCTTCTTATGTAGAGCGGCATGGACTGTCGCTCTTTCGAATTCCGCTTCCGTAGTCGGGTCTTCCTCTTCCTCTGCTTCACATCTTTGCCTATTGATAATGTAGGCAGCTCTTCCTCTTCCACGGGTGGCGGCTCCCTGACCGCGCCCTGCACCTTGACGGAGTCCTTCGCTAAGCTTGGGACATTGCCTTTTGAAGTGACCGAGTTCATTGCAGTGGAAACATCGAATGTTTCGGCCATTACTGTGAGTAGGAACAAAGTTGTTGACGTTATTTGTCCTTGCTTTCTTCCTTTGTCCCTGATTGTGGCCTTGAACTCTCTTAACCTGGGGTCTGAATGCTCCTCTGTTCGGGTCGCTATAAGACCAATTCTTAATACCCCTTGGTTTAGCTTGCACTTCCTGAATTATAGGTGCCGCTCGAATGAGTGCATCCTGAAGATCTGATGGACGCATAGATTCGAGACGGGTATTTACAGGGGGATTTAAGCCCGCGCAAAATTTGGACACCTGCTGTGTCGTGTCCATTTGTGGCACATACTTTAAGAGTGAGACAAATTTAGAGTAGTATGCGTCAAGAGTGAGTCCTAACTGTTTTAGCTCATAGAACTCATTCATTTTCTGTGTACGATATGCAGGCGGCAAATATCTCCCTTGCACGGCTTGCTTTAACTTCTCCCAGGTAACGGACCCCTCTGAAATCCCTTGATCCCTGCACCATTGTTTCCACCTTAGTCTGGCTTCACCGGTGAGTTTTAATTTTGTGAGCATGGCCTGATTGGTAGGCGCAGTACCAGCTGCTTCGAAGTAGTCCTCCATAGATTCAATCCAAATCTCAGCATCCGACTGGACGAATCTGCCTCTCCCGTCAAACTCGGGTGGCTTTATCTGTTTGAGGAGGAACTTCTTCTCCTGGATCACAGTAGTACTTGATGTAGGGGGCGAATTTGGAACCTGTACCTGGGGTTGTGCCTGAGTAAAAGTTTTCTTAACATTATTGTATGATAATTGACATTAGCTTATCTTTAGTTCAGCTATCTCGTAGATCATGAAGCTACTTAACTTTCTGCAACAACCCTGATGCACAATCGGATAGTGATAAAAAGAAGTCCTTATTTATATTTATATGGCGTAGCCTTATACAACATCTCGTGTGATGATAATCCAATCATTACATTTAGTTTGGGGAGAACAACATTGTATTGGATTTGTCTACAGGAACTGTGTAATAGTAGGGTTTTGGGTCATGAATCTTTAGGAATCGATAATTCATCGGAAGCTCAGGATATCCTTTCCGCTGGAATCCATACTTCCCATGGCGGCCCAATACCTTAATCCTATCAGCTGGAATTACACGGGTTACTTCCTCATATACATATGAGTTCAATTCAACTCTCCGACCTCGAATATGCAAAGTCGAATTTACGTGAGCTTCCACAAAAATGAACAGCTTCACGACTTTCAAATCTTCCAACCACTTGATCCTCTTCAGGTTGGTCTGTAGATAAGAGAACCGGTGGGCAGCTATGTAGTAGATTCCTGAAGATCCCGTCCATCTTCGCTCTATATATAGCGGTGATGGATTATAAATCTACTCCAGGATGTTCATCATTTCAATTCTCTGCCTATAATGCGGAGAATGCATTGCAGTCATAAACATGATCCGGAACACCAAAAACTTGTTTCACGCCTCGTAATTCTGCAAGACAGTATTGAAGATGAGGAAATGTTTGGACAGGAACAATTTCTTTACTTCATTTTTAATGAAATCTCATGAAAACAATTCCATTGTTGGTCGGCTCTGATACCAACTGTAACGTGTCCACTAGAATCCTCTAGGACACGTCTTGGCAGTCCATCGGAAAGGCTGTCTAGAGAACTCCGCTCGGCACTCCCATGGAATGTTACGGGTTTTGGAATCTAGGTCTTTCCGCCTCTGCCACGTAGCGGAAGTGTCGTGGCCGTTTTCCACTTAGGATCGACCGGAATCAAGGTTTTCCTGTTTGGTCATTAGCTAGCAGCATCTAGCGTCAGACCCGAGCGAACTACTTTACGCAGAAACGCCAGGTCCGAAGCGGATTCACGCTGCACTTGGTTCAAGGAGAATGGGAAACGGGAGGGATGCAATGCTCAACCTCTCTGCCATAAGGCATAGTCCCATTCCGTTCCCCTAAAACAGCGTGAATCGGGTAACATGTAAATCTAAGTCATCCTTCTCGTTATTTGCTTGGCGATGATGATCATCCCTCTGTTCGTTGAAGATTTTTGAGAAAAGTTCCCGGCTAACCGGGACCACCCATCCATAGGACGGACCCATGGTCCATCCTCCGCACTTTCCTCGGTTTGTTTTAGTTATGTAATTACCTACCACATTAATTTGACATATATCAAACAGCTTCTTTGATTAACCCTGTTAAGCACTGGTTCCTTCACGTAATCTTATCACGGGACATAAAGAAAACAATGTCAAACAACTTCTTTATTATCATTTTATCCTTTTATCTTTGAAATACAAGGAGTTCCGCCCGTAGGCTTGATCATAATCCGCCCGAAGGCTATCCAGTAATCTACCAGGGATCACTAATCCAAGCTTCTGCCCGTAGACTAGTATACGGGCCTCGAGATCCAATCCCGAGTCACGTTAGCCTCTTGTACAGGGCCCGGAAGGCGAGGGATTTACGGCCAGAGCCCCCTCTGGCACCCAAGCGTCCTCCTGCTCCAAGTAGAACTCAACGGAGAGACCTCTCACGGCGGGTTCGGTCCACGTCCCCGGCGCGGTTAACAACCCCCTTGGTTAGGGTCAGGCTGGCAGTCGGGGGTAACTGAAGCTGCCTCTCCCTTCAGGCCTTCAACCTGAAGTATTTAGATATCTTTTCATCCTTTAGTTCATTGAGTAAACAATGCAAACAGTGCTTTCTAAACTGTTACAAGCACAATCAATTCCAGTGGTCGTTTTAGCTGGTAAACTGTTAAGGAGTGATTCCTTCTCTCCGAATGGAACCCGCATTCGATTCCGGAATCAATTGCAACTTGGCAAGATTCCTATCGTCCTTGGGTTAGGGTCATACCCTGTCAATACTTTAGGTTTTGTTTATGGTAGATTCCGGCGACTATGTCGCTTTAGTTTATTGACTAATCATTTGCGTCCAAGCAAATACCTAGCTTCCCTTAACTTGACAAATTTTCCCTAATGAGGATAGAGTAAGAGGATGACTACCCTTTCCCCTTGCAAGTTAAACTTGCGCAACAACCTGCCAACCTTAATCCACGGAATGGCAAAACTTCTTACGATCAACCCGCAAGGCTGAGTGACGTTGAAGTTTATTGCACAAGTGTCGCCTCCATTCTTAGAGATCATTTCACCTAATGAATGGCGTATTCAGGTCACGGAATTAACTTCAGACGAGAAGGAGGGTTTAGGGTGTCTTTTTACCCAACCCATCCCTAATTTCACTAAATCGACAACGTTTAGTCCTAGGGTTCCAACTCAATTCGAGTTTCATCATTTTGGACGCTTGGTCCTTAAGGTAGGAATCCTAGATTATTGTTTACATGAGCATCCAATTAGCTCAACATTTTGGGAATGTGGTTAGGACTATTGGCTTGAAGGTTTTGACTTAGCGACAATTGGAAAACTTGGCCGAATCCTTAACCTAGTTAGTGTTTGGGGTGTCTATCGTACCATATGATTCCTTTGTGGCTAGGTGATTTGGATAATTCATTATGCTTGTCTCGCGACAAGGATGAATCCTTCTTAGAGACAATAAACTAGATCTAAAGGAGGAAAAATAGTTGCAACTACCACAATACATGTAAACATGTGATTCATCGCCTCTACGCATCACATGGTTCACAATGACTCTATCTTTCCTTGTATCGTAAAAATGCATGATAATCTGGGTACTAACTTTCCTAGGACCTACTAGGACTTACATCAAATAATCATGCCTACAACCTTGTTGTCTACACTTTAGAATCTCGTGCTTTGATAAACCATGCGACCTTTCCTAAATACGGCTCCTGATGAATGAAATTTCTGCATGATGACTATGCAACACGCAACTTTCCCCTAGCTACAATGTAGTTAATGAAGTTCATACCAAACTAAAGCTAGTGCTAACTTATTCCATGTTACATGCTACTTGCAAGTCCATAAGATCATTTTCGTACTCTTCTATTTCTTTTCGGATAATATCTTATGGGTGTTAACTTTTTCTCACGAATCATTACAAGGAAGATGTTGCCTAAAATGCGGCACACGCTTATTCCTACCATGTCTAGTAACCAAATGCACTTATCAACTTCATTTCTTTGCCCTAAGTAATATATGTTTAGACTCATTACTTTGATAATGTTCCAAAATAGTAACATGCAGCTAGTCTTGTAAGGCAGACAACTCTAGAAATGCAACCGTTTCAATTTCATGACATGCATCAACCTTATCTAATGTTTAAAGAGATAATTTATCAAATGTATTTTTAACGTTGACACAATGCGTTAAAAATAAGCGTAAAATGCGTTCTTCCTTATGGAATTAAGCGCGCCTAAACATTTCTTTATGCGAGAATAAACTCGAAAAAAACCTGGACTTGTGGGCTCGAGGAGATGTCCACTTGTATGCTCGGAGATGAACCTCCCACAGTCGCGCCTTGCAACTTCTTGGGAGCTATTGTAGTCGTGGTTACGGACTCCTTTACCCTCGCTTTTCGAGACGGCTAGGGGATCGCTATCTTCTCCTTGCGTGGGAATAGGTATTTCCCTAACCGGATTCAAAACCGCGAAGTCGCGTAGGATCAAGGCCTATGGCCTTAATCCTTAGAAGCTTCTGGCCTGCAGCAACGTCGGGGGGGGGGGGGGGGGGTTTGTCGTGAAGAGGGCGGGGATGGCGGACCGTGGCAGTCTGGCGGCCGTGTCGGCGCTATGGCGGCTGGCGGACTGGGGCGGCAGCGCGGCGGCCTCCCTCTGCGTGGCGACGACGGCAGCCTGGTCTCCTCCTTTCCCCGAACGGCAGCATCAGGGTCCTCTCCTTCCTCTCACAGCCCGTCCTCTCTTCTCTTTTCTTCTCTCCCTAACGGGAGTTCATATAGGCAAGGGGGGAGGGAAGGGAAGCTCCACCACGTGGAGGACTCATGCCATTCCCTCCTCATGCATTCCCGATTCACTCTTCCTTGGCCATTCCTCCCCACACTCCCTCTCCTCCAGCCATGCATCGGCTGGGGGAAGGGATAAAAAAATTTGCCTAAAATTTATCCAATTGCCCCTTCAAAAAAGGGTGTTCCCTCGCGGCTTTTGCGGTCTTCAACCCCAGCCTCTAATTTACACTGTGGAGGCCTCATTTTTGAGCGTGCATGGTATGGATTAAGCTACCAATAATACGATGTAGGGGATAACCTTGCACAGGATTTACACGACGTGCGGGAAGTCAATATTTACGGTACGCAGTGTGCGGAAATATTACATTCTCTCCCCCTTGGAAGAATCGAGATGTCCTCATCTCGAGATAAACTGGGGATATTGAAGATTTAGAGAGCTTTCATCCATCTAGGTAGCATCCTCTTTAGGATAATCTTTCCACTAGACGAGGCATTCTTTCAAGGTTCTAGATCTTAACTGTCTCTCTCTGACATCTAAAATCTTTTCCGGTCTTAGTTCAAGGACTCCTTGACTAGGCATTACAATTTGTTGGTCATCAAGTACATGATTTGGGTTGGGTATATATTTTTTTAAGAGACTAATATGGAATACATTGTGAACTTTTAGGTTATCCGGAAGTTGCAATTTATAAGCATTGGGTCCTAGGCATTTGAGGATTTTATACGGACCACAATACCTTGGACTTAGCTTCTTGCATTCACCTAGAGATAAAGAGCTCCTCTTGGGGCGTACACGAATGAAAACCATGTCTCCTTCTCCGAAGACCCTCTCTTGGCGTTTCAAATCCGCATATGCCTTTTGTCTATCTTTGGCTGCTTGTATGTCTTGTCTTATTGACTTTATTTGGTCATCCATGTCCTCCAACATTTGTCTTGAAGCTTCCACCCTTAGGGTAGGATCAGAAAAGTTTAGGGGACTTCGACAATCATGACCATACAATGCCTGGAAAGGGGTCATTTGAATGCTCTGCTGGTAAGAAGCATTGTAAGCAAATTCTACTAACGGCAAGTATTGAATCCACCTCTTCGGCTCCCGACAGCAGTAAGCCCTAAGCATATCCTCAATGATTTGATTTACTCGTTCCGTTTGTCCATCTGTTTGGGGATGGTAGGCAGTGCTAAAACAGAGTTGAGTTCCAATAGCTTCAAAGATAGCTCTCCAAAAGTGTGAAGTGAAAAGAGAATCTCGATCGCTAATGATCCTTCTAGGTAACCCATGTAGCTTGAATATTTCTTTGATAAACACTCTAGCAATGTTGGAGGCTTTATAGTTTGTCTTTACTGGAATCAGGTGTGCAACCTTAGTAAGCATGTCAACTACAACCATAATGGAGTTGTATCCTCCTT
The DNA here is from genome assembly GCF_053477565.2 of Lygodium microphyllum. Taxonomy (NCBI): domain Eukaryota; kingdom Viridiplantae; phylum Streptophyta; class Polypodiopsida; order Schizaeales; family Lygodiaceae; genus Lygodium; species Lygodium microphyllum. The sequence continues at coordinate 76,327,459 of NC_141141.1, forward strand.
GGACTTGGGGTAAGCCCACCACAAAATCCATACTGATGAATTCCCATTTCATTTGGGGAATGTCAAGTGGTTGCAATTTTCCTGGCATCATGACATGTTCAGCCTTGATACGTTGGCAAGACAAACATTCAGTGACATATTTGAGAACGTCACCTTTGAGCCTCTCCCAATGATAGCTCTTCCTAACTGCATTAAGAGTTTTTGCATAGCCAGGATGTCCTGCGAAAGGGGAATCATGAGCTTCCCATAATATCTTCTGCTTAAGTGACTGACTTGCTGGTATACATAACCTTGTTCTGTAGTAAATAAGTCCATTGTCAATAGAAAATTCATGATACTTGGCCTGTAACTTCAGATTCTGATCCTTGGTAGATATTTCTTTTATCATTGCTTGGTAGGCTAAGTCATGGCATGCTTCCTCTCTAGCTAGTTCGAGTATAGGGTTGCTTGGCATAGATACCTTTGTAGCCAGAGATCTGGCCATTGATGGATTCTGCAAGATTAGGGAATTTAGGAATGCCTTGCGACTGAGTGCATCGGCAACTACATTCTCTTTCCCCGGTCGATACTTGATTTCAAAATCATACTCCTCCAATACTTCAATCCATCGACGTTGCCTCATGTTGAGCTCGTTCTGGGTAAAAATCCATTTGAGACTCTTATGATCGGTTACTAGAGTAAACTTGTTACCCAACAGGTAGTGTCTCCAAAGCTTTAGAGCATGGATGACAGCTAATAGCTCCAGATCATGCGTGGCATAATTCTTTTCGTGACTCTTCAATTTCCTTGAAGAATATGCTACCGGATGACCTTCCTGCATAAGAACACACCCCAAGGCAAGAATGCTGGCATCAGTTACTACCTCGAACTCCTTATTGAGGTCAGGAAGTTTCAGAATAGGTGCTGATACCAAACATTGCTTCAATTGGTCGAAGCTATTTTGTTCGGGAGTTGACCATGTAATAGAAGTCTGCTTCTTTAGTAAGTCGGTAAGAGGTGCTGCAATCAAAGCATAGTTTTTGATAAAGACCCTATTCCATCCTGTCAAGCCAAGAAAACTACGTATCTCTTTGACGGATACTGGTTTTGGCCATTCAAGCACATCTCTGACTTTGGCTGGATCTACTGATTTTCCTTCTGATGATACTATGAATCCTAGATATTCAATCTGACGTTTGAAAAAGGCACACTTCTTCATTTTTGCATACAGCTTATGAGACCTCATTGTCTCCAAAACAATCCGTAGATGAGGTTCATGATCTTCCTCCTGTTTAGAATAGACTAAAATGTCATCGAAGAAGACAAGCACGAAATCATCAAGATATGGTCCAAAATATCCTGCATTAATCTATTGAAGGTGGCAGGTGCATTTGTAAGCCCAAATGACATAACCAAGAATTCAAAGTGCCCATATCTTGTATTGAAGGCCGTTCTTGGAATATCCTCATCCTTGATCCTGATTTGATAGTAACCTGACCTGAGATCAATTTTTCGAGAAGATCTTTGCACCTTGAAGGCGGTCAAGAAGTTCATCTATTCTAGGAATAGGATACTTGTTCTTGACTGTTGATTGATTCAACCCACGGTAATCAATACATAGTCGAAGTGTCCCATCTTTCTTTTTCTAGAATAGGACTGGAGCTCCCCATGGTGAATTGCTAGGTCGAATGTAGCCTTGGTTTAATAGTTGTTTGAGTTGTTCCTTCAACTCAATAGCTTCCGGAATGGACATTCTATAAGGTCTCTTTGCAATAGGCGCAACTCCAGGTATTAGCCTTATTTCATGATCAACTTCTCTTGGAGGTGGAAGTTCAGTTAATTCCTCAGGGAATACGTCAGCATATTCTTTTAGCCAAGAGGGTCCCTCATGAGACTCTTGCTTTTGATCTAACTTGTTGAGTTTGATCAAGTAAACAGGTAATCCTTTCCTAACCCCTTTTATGATCCGCGATACTTTGGCTAACTGGATTCTTGGCACTCCCGCTTCACCTTGAGTCGTAACAAACTCTCTTTCAGAGTTTCGGAAAGAAACTTGACCCTTTCCACAGTGGATGTGAGCGTCATTAGGCTTAAGCCAATCCATCCCGAGTAGGCACTCATGGATACCTAAATTCATGACTCTAAATTTGACTGAGGTTTTCTTTCCTCCCAGATAGAACTCCTCCTTAGCAGTTTGCCTAGCACAAGTTACCTCACGACCGTTTGCCAATTCCACAAGTAGGGTAGGTGCTTCTACTGTGGCTATTCCTAATCTCTTAGCACACGCTGGTGAGATAAAGGAATGAGTACTGCCACAGTCAATCAAGGTTTTGAAACCTTTACCTCGATAGTCCGACGGTGTTTGAATCACCGAGAATTGGCGATTCGGGCCCTTCTTATGTAGAGCGGCATGGACTGTCGCTCTTTCGAATTCCGCTTCCATAGTCGGGTCTTCCTCTTCCTCTGCTTCACATCTTTGCCTATTGATAATGTAGGCAGCTCTTCCTCTTCCACGGGTGGCGGCTCCCTGACCGCGCCCTGCACCTTGACGGAGTCCTTCGCTAAGCTTGGGACATTGCCTTTTGAAGTGACCGAGTTCATTGCAGTGGAAACATCGAATGTTTCGGCCATTACTGTGAGTAGGAACAAAGTTGTTGACGTTATTTGTCCTTGCTTTCTTCCTTTGTCCCTGATTGTGGCCTTGAACTCTCTTAACCTGGGGTCTGAATGCTCCTCTATTCGGGTCGCTATAAGACCAATTCTTAATACCCCTTGGTTTAGCTTGCACTTCCTGAATTATAGGTGCCGCTCGAATGAGTGCATCCTGAAGATCTGATGGACGCATAGATTCGAGACGGGTATTTACAGGGGGATTTAAGCCCGCGCAAAATTTGGACACCTGCTGTGTCGTGTCCATTTGTGGCACATACTTTAAGAGTGAGACAAATTTAGAGTAGTATGCGTCAAGAGTGAGTCCTAACTGTTTTAGCTCATAGAACTCATTCATTTTCTGTGTACGATATGCAGGCGGCAAATATCTCCCTTGCACGGCTTGCTTTAACTTCTCCCAGGTAACGGACCCCTCTGAAATCCCTTGATCCCTGCACCATTGTTTCCACCTTAGTCTGGCTTCACCGGTGAGTTTTAATTTTGTGAGCATGGCCTGATTGGTAGGCGCAGTACCAGCTGCTTCGAAGTAGTCCTCCATAGATTCAATCCAAATCTCAGCATCCGACTGGACGAATCTGCCTCTCCCGTCAAACTCGGGTGGCTTTATCTGTTTGAGGAGGAACTTCTTCTCCTGGATCACAGTAGTACTTGATGTAGGGGGCGAATTTGGAACCTGTACCTGGGGTTGTGCCTGAGTAAAAGTTTTCTTAACATTATTGTATGATAATTGACATTAGCTTATCTTTAGTTCAGCTATCTCGTAGATCATGAAGCTACTTAACTTTCTGCAACAACCCTGATGCACAATCGGATAGTGATAAAAAGAAGTCCTTATTTATATTTATATGGCGTAGCCTTATACAACATCTCGTGTGATGATAATCCAATCATTACATTTAGTTTGGGGAGAACAACATTGTATTGGATTTGTCTACAGGAACTGTGTAATAGTAGGGTTTTGGGTCATGAATCTTTAGGAATCGATAATTCATCGGAAGCTCAGGATATCCTTTCCGCTGGAATCCATACTTCCCATGGCGGCCCAATACCTTAATCCTATCAGCTGGAATTACACGGGTTACTTCCTCATATACATATGAGTTCAATTCAACTCTCCGACCTCGAATATGCAAAGTCGAATTTACGTGAGCTTCCACAAAAATGAACAGCTTCACGACTTTCAAATCTTCCAACCACTTGATCCTCTTCAGGTTGGTCTGTAGATAAGAGAACCGGTGGGCAGCTATGTAGTAGATTCCTGAAGATCCCGTCCATCTTCGCTCTATATATAGCGGTGATGGATTATAAATCTACTCCAGGATGTTCATCATTTCAATTCTCTGCCTATAATGCGGAGAATGCATTGCAGTCATAAACATGATCCGGAACACCAAAAACTTGTTTCACGCCTCGTAATTCTGCAAGACAGTATTGAAGATGAGGAAATGTTTGGACAGGAACAATTTCTTTACTTCATTTTTAATGAAATCTCATGAAAACAATTCCATTGTTGGTCGGCTCTGATACCAACTGTAACGTGTCCACTAGAATCCTCTAGGACACGTCTTGGCAGTCCATCGGAAAGGCTGTCTAGAGAACTCCGCTCGGCACTCCCATGGAATGTTACGGGTTTTGGAATCTAGGTCTTTCCGCCTCTGCCACGTAGCGGAAGTGTCGTGGCCGTTTTCCACTTAGGATCGACCGGAATCAAGGTTTTCCTGTTTGGTCATTAGCTAGCAGCATCTAGCGTCAGACCCGAGCGAACTACTTTACGCAGAAACGCCAGGTCCGAAGCGGATTCACGCTGCACTTGGTTCAAGGAGAATGGGAAACGGGAGGGATGCAATGCTCAACCTCTCTGCCATAAGGCATAGTCCCATTCCGTTCCCCTAAAACAGCGTGAATCGGGTAACATGTAAATCTAAGTCATCCTTCTCGTTATTTGCTTGGCGATGATGATCATCCCTCTGTTCGTTGAAGATTTTTGAGAAAAGTTCCCGGCTAACCGGGACCACCCATCCATAGGACGGACCCATGGTCCATCCTCCGCACTTTCCTCGGTTTGTTTTAGTTATGTAATTACCTACCACATTAATTTGACATATATCAAACAGCTTCTTTGATTAACCCTGTTAAGCACTGGTTCCTTCACGTAATCTTATCACGGGACATAAAGAAAACAATGTCAAACAACTTCTTTATTATCATTTTATCCTTTTATCTTTGAAATACAAGGAGTTCCGCCCGTAGGCTTGATCATAATCCGCCCGAAGGCTATCCAGTAATCTACCAGGGATCACTAATCCAAGCTTCTGCCCGTAGACTAGTATACGGGCCTCGAGATCCAATCCCGAGTCACGTTAGCCTCTTGTACAGGGCCCGGAAGGCGAGGGATTTACGGCCAGAGCCCCCTCTGGCACCCAAGCGTCCTCCTGCTCCAAGTAGAACTCAACGGAGAGACCTCTCACGGCGGGTTCGGTCCACGTCCCCGGCGCGGTTAACAACCCCCTTGGTTAGGGTCAGGCTGGCAGTCGGGGGTAACTGAAGCTGCCTCTCCCTTCAGGCCTTCAACCTGAAGTATTTAGATATCTTTTCATCCTTTAGTTCATTGAGTAAACAATGCAAACAGTGCTTTCTAAACTGTTACAAGCACAATCAATTCCAGTGGTCGTTTTAGCTGGTAAACTGTTAAGGAGTGATTCCTTCTCTCCGAATGGAACCCGCATTCGATTCCGGAATCAATTGCAACTTGGCAAGATTCCTATCGTCCTTGGGTTAGGGTCATACCCTGTCAATACTTTAGGTTTTGTTTATGGTAGATTCCGGCGACTATGTCGCTTTAGTTTATTGACTAATCATTTGCGTCCAAGCAAATACCTAGCTTCCCTTAACTTGACAAATTTTCCCTAATGAGGATAGAGTAAGAGGATGACTACCCTTTCCCCTTGCAAGTTAAACTTGTGCAACAACCTGCCAACCTTAATCCACGGAATGGCAAAACTTCTTACGATCAACCCGCAAGGCTGAGTGACGTTGAAGTTTATTGCACAAGTGTCGCCTCCATTCTTAGAGATCATTTCACCTAATGAATGGCGTATTGAGGTCACGGAATTAACTTCAGACGAGAAGGAGGGTTTAGGGTGTCTTTTTACCCAACCCATCCCTAATTTCACTAAATCGACAACGTTTAGTCCTAGGGTTCCAACTCAATTCGAGTTTCATAATTTTGGACGCTTGGTCCTTAAGGTAGGAATCCTAGATTATTGTTTACATGAGCATCCAATTAGCTCAACATTTTGGGAATGTGGTTAGGACTATTGGCTTGAAGGTTTCGACTTAGCGACAATTGGAAAACTTGGCCGAATCCTTAACCTAGTTAGTGTTTGGGGTGTCTATCGTACCATATGATTCCTTTGTGGCTAGGTGATTTGGGTAATTCATTATGCTTGTCTCGCGACAAGGATGAATCCTTCCTAGAGACAATAAACTAGATCTAAAGGAGGAAAAATAGTTGCAACTACCACAATACATGTAAACATGTGATTCATCGCCTCTACGCATCACATGGTTCACAATGACTCTATCTTTCCTTGTATCGTAAAAATGCATGATAATCTGGGTACTAACTTTCCTAGGACCTACTAGGACTTACATCAAATAATCATGCCTACAACCTTGTTGTCTACACTTTAGAATCTCGTGCTTTGATAAACCATGCGACCTTTCCTAAATACGGCTCCTGATGAATGAAATTTCTGCATGATGACTATGCAACACGCAACTTTCCCCTAGCTACAATGTAGTTAATGAAGTTCATACCAAACTAAAGCTAGTGCTAACTTATTCCATGTTACATGCTACTTGCAAGTCCATAAGATCATTTTCGTACTCTTCTATTTCTTTTCGGATAATATCTTATGGGTGTTAACTTTTTCTCACGAATCATTACAAGGAAGATGTTGCCTAAAATGCGGCACACGCTTATTCCTACCATGTCTAGTAACCAAATGCACTTATCAACTTCATTTCTTTGCCCTAAGTAATATATGTTTAGACTCATTACTTTGATAATGTTCCAAAATAGTAACATGCAGCTAGTCTTGTAAGGCAGACAACTCTAGAAATGCAACCGTTTCAATTTCATGACATGCATCAACCTTATCTAATGTTTAAAGAGATAATTTATCAAATGTATTTTTAACGTTGACACAATGCGTTAAAAATAAGCGTAAAATTCGTTCTTCCTTATGGAATTAAGCGCGCCTAAACATTTCTTTATGCGAGAATAAACTCGAAAAAAACCTGGACTTGTGGGCTCGAGGAGATGTCCACTTGTATGCTCGGAGATGAACCTCCCACAGTCGCGCCTTGCAACTTCTTGGGAGCTATTGTAGTCGTGGTTACGGACTCCTTTACCCTCGCTTTTCGAGACGGCTAGGGGATCGCTATCTTCTCCTTGCGTGGGAATAGGTATTTCCCTAACCGGATTCAAAACCGCGAAGTCGCGTAGGATCAAGGCCTATGGCCTTAATCCTTAGAAGCTTCTGGCCTGCAGCAACGTCGGGGGGGGGGGGGGGGGGGGTTTGTCGTGAAGAGGGCGGGGATGGCGGACCGTGGCAGTCTGGCGGCCGTGGCGGCGCTATGGCGGCTGGCGGACTGGGGCGGCAGCGCGGCGGCCTCCCTCTGCGTGGCGACGACGGTAGCCTGGTCTCCTCCTTTCCCCGAATGGCAGCATCAGGGTCCTCTCCTTCCTCTCACAGCCCGTCCTCTCTTCTCTTTTCTTCTCTCCCTAACGGGAGTTCATATAGGCAAGGGGGGAGGGAAGGGAAGCTCCACCACGTGGAGGACTCATGCCATTCCCTCCTCATGCATTCCCGATTCACTCTTCCTTGGCCATTCCTCCCCACACTCCCTCTCCTCCAGCCATGCATCGGCTGGGGGAAGGGATAAAAAAATTTGCCTAAAATTTATCCAATTGCCCCTTCAAAAAAGGGTGTTCCCTCGCGGCTTTTGCGGTCTTCAACCCCAGCCTCTAATTTACACTGTGGAGGCCTCATTTTTGAGCGTGCATGGTATGGATTAAGCTACCAATAATACGATGTAGGGGATAACCTTGCACAGGATTTACACGACGTGCGGGAAGTCAATATTTACGGTACGCAGTGTGCGGAAATATTACATTCTCTCCCCCTTGGAAGAATCGAGATGTCCTCATCTCGAGATAAACTGGGGATATTGAAGATTGAGAGAGCTTTCATCCATCTAGGTAGCATCCTCTTTAGGATAATCTTTCCACTAGACGAGGCATTCTTTCAAGGTTCTAGATCTTAACTGTCTCTCTCTGACATCTAAAATCTTTTCCGGTCTTAGTTCAAGGACTCCTTGACTAGGCATTACAATTTGTTGGTCATCAAGTACATGATTTGGGTTGGGTATATATTTTTTTAAGAGACTAATATGGAATACATTGTGAACTTTTAGGTTATCCGGAAGTTGCAATTTATAAGCATTGGGTCCTAGGCATTTGAGGATTTTATACGGACCACAATACCTTGGACTTAGCTTCTTGCATTCACCTAGAGATAAAGAGCTCCTCTTGGGGCGTACACGAATGAAAACCATGTCTCCTTCTCCGAAGACCCTCTCTTGGCGTTTCAAATCCGCATATGCCTTTTGTCTATCTTTGGCTGCTTGTATGTCTTGTCTTATTGACTTTATTTGGTCATCCATGTCCTCCAACATTTGTCTTGAAGCTTCCACCCTTAGGGTAGGATCAGAAAAGTTTAGGGGACTTCGACAATCATGACCATACAATGCCTGGAAAGGGGTCATTTGAATGCTCTGCTGGTAAGAAGCATTGTAAGCAAATTCTACTAACGGCAAGTATTGAATCCACCTCTTCGGCTCCCGACAGCAGTAAGCCCTAAGCATATCCTCAATGATTTGATTTACTCGTTCCGTTTGTCCATCTGTTTGGGGATGGTAGGCAGTGCTAAAACAGAGTTGAGTTCCAATAGCTTCAAAGATAGCTCTCCAAAAGTGTGAAGTGAAAAGAGAATCTCGATCGCTAATGATCCTTCTAGGTAACCCATGTAGCTTGAATATTTCTTTGATAAACACTCTAGCAATGTTGGAGGCTTTATAGTTTGTCTTTACTGGAATCAGGTGTGCAACCTTAGTAAGCATGTCAACTACAACCATAATGGAGTTGTATCCTCCTTGGACTTGGGGTAAGCCCACCACAAAATCCATACTGATGAATTCCCATTTCATTTGGGGAATGTCAAGTGGTTGCAATTTTCCTGGCATCATGACATGTTCAGCCTTGATACGTTGGCAAGACAAACATTCAGTGACATATTTGAGAACGTCACCTTTGAGCCTCTCCCAATGATAGCTCTTCCTAACTGCATTAAGAGTTTTTGCATAGCCAAGATGTCCTGCGAAAGGGGAATCATGAGCTTCCCATAATATCTTCTGCTTAAGTGACTGACTTGCTGGTATACATAACCTTGTTCTGTAGTAAATAAGTCCATTGTCAATAGAAAATTCATGATACTTGGCCTGTAACTTCAGATTCTGATCCTTGGTAGATATTTCTTTTATCATTGCTTGGTAGGCTAAGTCATGGCATGCTTCCTCTCTAGCTAGTTCGAGTATAGGGTTGCTTGGCATAGATACCTTTGTAGCCAGAGATCTGGCCGTTGATGGATTCTGCAAGATTAGGGAATTTAGGAATGCCTTGCGACTGAGTGCATCGGCAACTACATTCTCTTTCCCCGGTCGATACTTGATTTCAAAATCATACTCCTCCAATACTTCAATCCATCGACGTTGCCTCATGTTGAGCTCGTTCTGGGTAAAAATCCATTTGAGACTCTTATGATCGGTTACTAGAGTAAACTTGTTACCCAACAGGTAGTGTCTCCAAAGCTTTAGAGCATGGATGACAGCTAATAGCTCCAGATCATGCGTGGCATAATTCTTTTCGTGACTCTTCAATTTCCTTGAAGAATATGCTACCGGATGACCTTCCTGCATAAGAACACACCCCAAGGCAAGAATGCTGGCATCAGTTACTACCTCGAACTCCTTATTGAGGTCAGGAAGTTTCAGAATAGGTGCTGATACCAAACATTGCTTCAATTGGTCGAAGCTATTTTGTTCGGGAGTTGACCATGTAATAGAAGTCTGCTTCTTTAGTAAGTCGGTAAGAGGTGCTGCAATCAAAGCATAGTTTTTGATAAAGACCCTATTCCATCCTGTCAAGCCAAGAAAACTACATATCTCTTTGACGGATACTGGTTTTGGCCATTCAAGCACATCTCTGACTTTGGCTGGATCTACTGATATTCCTTCTGATGATACTATGAATCCTAGATATTCAATCTGACGTTTGAAAAATGCACACTTCTTCATTTTTGCATACAGCTTATGAGACCTCATTGTCTCCAAAACAATCCGTAGATGAGGTTCATGATCTTCTTCTTGTTTAGAATAGACTAAAATGTCATCGAAGAAGACAAGCACGAAATCATCAAGATATGGTCCAAAATATCCTGCATTAATCTATTGAAGGTGGCAGGTGCATTTGTAAGCCCGAATGACATAACCAAGAATTCAAAGTGCCCATATCTTGTATTGAAGGCCGTTTTTGGAATATCCTCATCCTTGATCCTGATTTGATAGTAACCTGACCTAAGATCAATTTTTCGAGAAGATCTTTGCACCTTGAAGGCGGTCAAGAAGTTCATCTATTCTAGGAATAGGATACTTGTTCTTGACTGTTGATTGATTCAACCCACGGTAATCAATACATAGTCGAAGTGTCCCATCTTTCTTTTTCTAGAATAGGACTGGAGCTCCCCATGGTGAATTGCTAGGTCGAATGTAGCCTTGGTTTAATAGTTGTTTGAGTTGTTCCTTCAACTCAATAGCTTCCGGAATGGACATTCTATAAGGTCTCTTTGCAATAGGCGCAACTCCAGGTATTAGCCTTATTTCATGATCAACTTCTCTTGGAGGTGGAAGTTCAGTTAATTCCTCAGGGAATACGTCAGCATATTCTTTTAGCCAAGAGGGTCCCTCATGAGACTCTTGCTTTTGATCTAACTTGTTGAGTTTGATCAAGTAAACAGGTAATCCTTTCCTAACCCCTTTTATGATCCGCGATACTTTGGCTAACTGGATTCTTGGCACTCCCGCTTCACCTTGAGTTGTAACAAACTCTCTTTCAGAGTTTCGGAAAGAAACTTGACCCTTTCCACAGTGGATGTGAGCGTCATTAGGCTTAAGCCAATCCATCCCGAGTAGGCACTCATGGATACCTAAATTCATGACTCTAAATTTGACTGAGGTTTTCTTTCCTCCGAGATAGAACTCCTCCTTAGCAGTTTGCCTAGCACAAGTTACCTCACGACCGTTTGCCAATTCCACAAGTAGGGTAGGTGCTTCTACTGTGGCTATTCCTAATCTCTTAGCACACGCTGGTGAGATAAAGGAATGAGTACTGCCACAGTCAATCAAGGTTTTGAAACCTTTACCTCGATAGTCCGACGGTGTTTGAATCACCGAGAATTGGCGATTCGGGCCCTTCTTATGTAGAGCGGCATGGACTGTCGCTCTTTCGAATTCCACTTCCATAGTCGGGTCTTCCTCTTCCTCTGCTTCACATCTTTGCCTATTGATAATGCAGGCAGCTCTTCCTCTTCCACGGGTGGCGGCTCCCTGACCGCGCCCTGCACCTTGACGGAGTCCTTCGCTAAGCTTGGGACATTGCCTTTTGAAGTGACCGAGTTCATTGCAGTGGAAACATCGGATGTTTCGGCCATTACTGTGAGTAGGAACAAAGTTGTTGACGTTATTTGTCCTTGCTTTCTTCCTTTGTCCCTGATTGTGGCCTTGAACTCTCTTAACCTGGGGTCTGAATGCTCCTCTGTTCGGGTCGCTATAAGACCAATTCTTAATACCCCTTGGTTTAGCTTGCACTTCCTGAATTATAGGTGCCGCTCGAATGAGTGCATCCTGAAGATCTGATGGACGCATAGATTCGAGACGGGTATTTACAGGGGGATTTAAGCCCGCGCAAAATTTGGACACCTGCTGTGTCGTGTCCATTTGTGGCGCATACTTTAAGAGTGAGACAAATTTAGAGTAGTATGCGTCAAGAGTGAGTCCTAACTGTTTTAGCTCATAGAACTCATTCATTTTCTGTGTACGATATGCAGGCGGCAAATATCTCCCTTGCACGGCTTGCTTTAACTTCTCCGAGGTAACGGACCCCTCTGAAATCCCTTGATCCTTGCACCATTGTTTCCACCTTAGTCTGGCTTCACCGGTGAGTTTTAATTTTGTGAGCATGGCCTGATTGGTAGGCGCAGTACCAGCTGCTTCGAAGTAGTCCTCCATAGATTCAATCCAAATCTCAGCATCCGACTGGACGAATCTGCCTCTCCCGTCAAACTCGGGTGGCTTTATCTGTTTGAGGAGGAACTTCTTCTCCTGGATCACAGTAGTACTTGATGTAGGGGGCGAATTTGGAACCTGTACCTGGGGTTGTGCCTGAGTAAAAGTTTTCTTAACATTATTGTATGATAATTGACATTAGCTTATCTTTAGTTCAGCTATCTCGTAGATCATGAAGCTACTTAACTTTCTGCAACAACCCTGATGCACAATCGGATAGTGATAAAAAGAAGTCCTTATTTATATTTATATGGCGTAGCCTTATACAACATCTCGTGTGATGATAATCCAATCATTACATTTAGTTTGGGGAGAACAACATTGTATTGGATTTGTCTACAGGAACTGTGTAATAGTAGGGTTTTGGGTCATGAATCTTTAGGAATCGATAATTCATCGGAAGCTTAGGATATCCTTTCCGCTGGAATCCATACTTCCCATGGCGGCCCAATACCTTAATCCTATCAGCTGGAATTACACGGGTTACTTCCTCATATACATATGAGTTCAATTCAACTCTCCGACCTCGAATATGCAAAGTCGAATTTACGTGAGCTTCCACAAAAATGAACAGCTTCACGACTTTCAAATCTTCCAACCACTTGATCCTCTTCAGGTTGGTCTGTAGATAAGAGAACCGGTGGGCAGCTATGTAGTAGATTCCTGAAGACCCCGTCCATCTTCGCTCTATATATAGCGGTGATGGATTATAAATCTACTCCAGGATGTTCATCATTTCAATTCTCTGCCTATAATGCGGAGAATGCATTGCAGTCATAAACATGATCCGGAACACCAAAAACTTGTTTCACGCCTCGTAATTCTGCAAGACAGTATTGAAGATGAGGAAATGTTTGGACAGGAACAATTTCTTTACTTCATTTTTAATGAAATCTCATGAAAACAATTCCATTGTTGGTCGGCTCTGATACCAACTGTAACGTGTCCACTAGAATCCTCTAGGACACGTCTTGGCAGTCCATCGGAAAGGCTGTCTAGAGAACTCCGCTCGGCACTCCCATGGAATGTTACGGGTTTTGGAATCTAGGTCTTTCCGCCTCTGCCACGTAGCGGAAGTGTCGTGGCCGTTTTCCACTTAGGATCGACCGGAATCAAGGTTTTCCTGTTTGGTCATTAGCTAGCAGCATCTAGCGTCAGACCCGAGCGAACTACTTTACGCAGAAACGCCAGGTCCGAAGCGGATTCACGCTGCACTTGGTTCAAGGAGAATGGGAAACGGGAGGGATGCAATGCTCAACCTCTCTGCCATAAGGCATAGTCCCATTCCGTTCCCCTAAAACAGCGTGAATCGGGTAACATGTAAATCTAAGTCATCCTTCTCGTTATTTGCTTGGCGATGATGATCATCCCTCTGTTCGTTGAAGATTTTTGAGAAAAGTTCCCGGCTAACCGGGACCACCCATCCATAGGACGGACCCATGGTCCATCCTCCGCACTTTCCTCGGTTTGTTTTAGTTATGTAATTACCTACCACATTAATTTGACATATATCAAACAGCTTCTTTGATTAACCCTGTTAAGCACTGGTTCCTTCACGTAATCTTATCACGGGACATAAAGAAAACAATGTCAAACAACTTCTTTATTATCATTTTATCCTTTTATCTTTGAAATACAAGGAGTTCCGCCCGTAGGCTTGATCATAATCCGCCCGAAGGCTATCCAGTAATCTACCAGGGATCACTAATCCAAGCTTCTGCCCGTAGACTAGTATACGGGCCTCGAGATCCAATCCCGAGTCACGTTAGCCTCTTGTACAGGGCCCGGAAGGCGAGGGATTTACGGCCAGAGCCCCCTCTGGCACCCAAGCGTCCTCCTGCTCCAAGTAGAACTCAACGGAGAGACCTCTCACGGCGGGTTCGGTCCACGTCCCCGGCGCGGTTAACAACCCCCTTGGTTAGGGTCAGGCTGGCAGTCGGGGGTAACTGAAGCTGCCTCTCCCTTCAGGCCTTCAACCTGAAGTATTTAGATATCTTTTCATCCTTTAGTTCATTGAGTAAACAATGCAAACAGTGCTTTCTAAACTGTTACAAGCACAATCAATTCCAGTGGTCGTTTTAGCTGGTAAACTGTTAAGGAGTGATTCCTTCTCTCCGAATGGAACCCGCATTCGATTCCGGAATCAATTGCAACTTGGCAAGATTCCTATCGTCCTTGGGTTAGGGTCATACCCTGTCAATACTTTAGGTTTTGTTTATGGTAGATTCCGGCGACTATGTCGCTTTAGTTTATTGACTAATCATTTGCGTCCAAGCAAATACCTAGCTTCCCTTAACTTGACAAATTTTCCCTAATGAGGATAGAGTAAGAGGATGACTACCCTTTCCCCTTGCAAGTTAAACTTGCGCAACAACCTGCGAACCTTAATCCACGGAATGGCAAAACTTCTTACGATCAACCCGCAAGGCTGAGTGACGTTGAAGTTTATTGCACAAGTGTCGCCTCCATTCTTAGAGATCATTTCACCTAATGAATGGCGTATTGAGGTCACGGAATTAACTTCAGACGAGAAGGAGGGTTTAGGGTGTCTTTTTACCCAACCCATCCCTAATTTCACTAAATCGACAACGTTTAGTCCTAGGGTTCCAACTCAATTCGAGTTTCATAATTTTGGACGCTTGGTCCTTAAGGTAGGAATCCTAGATTATTGTTTACATGAGCATCCAATTAGCTCAACATTTTGGGAATGTGGTTAGGACTATTGGCTTGAAGGTTTCGACTTAGCGACAATTGGAAAACTTGGCCGAATCCTTAACCTAGTTAGTGTTTGGGGTGTCTATCGTACCATATGATTCCTTTGTGGCTAGGTGATTTGGGTAATTCATTATGCTTGTCTCGCGACAAGGATGAATCCTTCCTAGAGACAATAAACTAGATCTAAAGGAGGAAAAATAGTTGCAACTACCACAATACATGTAAACATGTGATTCATCGCCTCTACGCATCACATGGTTCACAATGACTCTATCTTTCCTTGTATCGTAAAAATGCATGATAATCTGGGTACTAACTTTCCTAGGACCTACTAGGACTTACATCAAATAATCATGCCTACAACCTTGTTGTCTACACTTTAGAATCTCGTGCTTTGATAAACCATGCGACCTTTCCTAAATACGGCTCCTGATGAATGAAATTTCTGCATGATGACTATGCAACACGCAACTTTCCCCTAGCTACAATGTAGTTAATGAAGTTCATACCAAACTAAAGCTAGTGCTAACTTATTCCATGTTACATGCTACTTGCAAGTCCATAAGATCATTTTCGTACTCTTCTATTTCTTTTCGGATAATATCTTATGGGTGTTAACTTTTTCTCACGAATCATTACAAGGAAGATGTTGCCTAAAATGCGGCACACGCTTATTCCTACCATGTCTAGTAACCAAATGCACTTATCAACTTCATTTCTTTGCCCTAAGTAATATATGTTTAGACTCATTACTTTGATAATGTTCCAAAATAGTAACATGCAGCTAGTCTTGTAAGGCAGACAACTCTAGAAATGCAACCGTTTCAATTTCATGACATGCATCAACCTTATCTAATGTTTAAAGAGATAATTTATCAAATGTATTTTTAACGTTGACACAATGCGTTAAAAATAAGCGTAAAATGCGTTCTTCCTTATGGAATTAAGCGCGCCTAAACATTTCTTTATGCGAGAATAAACTCGAAAAAAACCTGGACTTGTGGGCTCGAGGAGATGTCCACTTGTATGCTCGGAGATGAACCTCCCACAGTCGCGCCTTGCAACTTCTTGGGAGCTATTGTAGTCGTGGTTACGGACTCCTTTACCCTCGCTTTTCGAGACGGCTAGGGGATCGCTATCTTCTCCTTGCGTGGGAATAGGTATTTCCCTAACCGGATTCAAAACCGCGAAGTCGCGTAGGATCAAGGCCTATGGCCTTAATCCTTAGAAGCTTCTGGCCTGCAGCAACGTCGGGGGGGGGGGGGGGGGGGGTTTGTCGTGAAGAGGGCGGGGATGGCGGACCGTGGCAGTCTGGCGGCCGTGGCGGCGCTATGGCGGCTGGCGGACTGGGGCGGCAGCGCGGCGGCCTCCCTCTGCGTGGCGACGACGGTAGCCTGGTCTCCTCCTTTCCCCGAATGGCAGCATCAGGGTCCTCTCCTTCCTCTCACAGCCCGTCCTCTCTTCTCTTTTCTTCTCTCCCTAACGGGAGTTCATATAGGCAAGGGGGGAGGGAAGGGAAGCTCCACCACGTGGAGGACTCATGCCATTCCCTCCTCATGCATTCCCGATTCACTCTTCCTTGGCCATTCCTCCCCACACTCCCTCTCCTCCAGCCATGCATCGGCTGGGGGAAGGGATAAAAAAATTTGCCTAAAATTTATCCAATTGCCCCTTCAAAAAAGGGTGTTCCCTCGCGGCTTTTGCGGTCTTCAACCCCAGCCTCTAATTTACACTGTGGAGGCCTCATTTTTGAGCGTGCATGGTATGGATTAAGCTACCAATAATACGATGTAGGGGATAACCTTGCACAGGATTTACACGACGTGCGGGAAGTCAATATTTACGGTACGCAGTGTGCGGAAATATTACATTCTCTCCCCCTTGGAAGAATCGAGATGTCCTCATCTCGAGATAAACTGGGGATATTGAAGATTGAGAGAGCTTTCATCCATCTAGGTAGCATCCTCTTTAGGATAATCTTTCCACTAGACGAGGCATTCTTTCAAGGTTCTAGATCTTAACTGTCTCTCTCTGACATCTAAAATCTTTTCCGGTCTTAGTTCAAGGACTCCTTGACTAGGCATTACAATTTGTTGGTCATCAAGTACATGATTTGGGTTGGGTATATATTTTTTTAAGAGACTAATATGGAATACATTGTGAACTTTTAGGTTATCCGGAAGTTGCAATTTATAAGCATTGGGTCCTAGGCATTTGAGGATTTTATACGGACCACAATACCTTGGACTTAGCTTCTTGCATTCACCTAGAGATAAAGAGCTCCTCTTGGGGCGTACACGAATGAAAACCATGTCTCCTTCTCCGAAGACCCTCTCTTGGCGTTTCAAATCCGCATATGCCTTTTGTCTATCTTTGGCTGCTTGTATGTCTTGTCTTATTGACTTTATTTGGTCATCCATGTCCTCCAACATTTGTCTTGAAGCTTCCACCCTTAGGGTAGGATCAGAAAAGTTTAGGGGACTTCGACAATCATGACCATACAATGCCTGGAAAGGGGTCATTTGAATGCTCTGCTGGTAAGAAGCATTGTAAGCAAATTCTACTAACGGCAAGTATTGAATCCACCTCTTCGGCTCCCGACAGCAGTAAGCCCTAAGCATATCCTCAATGATTTGATTTACTCGTTCCGTTTGTCCATCTGTTTGGGGATGGTAGGCAGTGCTAAAACAGAGTTGAGTTCCAATAGCTTCAAAGATAGCTCTCCAAAAGTGTGAAGTGAAAAGAGAATCTCGATCGCTAATGATCCTTCTAGGTAACCCATGTAGCTTGAATATTTCTTTGATAAACACTCTAGCAATGTTGGAGGCTTTATAGTTTGTCTTTACTGGAATCAGGTGTGCAACCTTAGTAAGCATGTCAACTACAACCATAATGGAGTTGTATCCTCCTTGGACTTGGGGTAAGCCCACCACAAAATCCATACTGATGAATTCCCATTTCATTTGGGGAATGTCAAGTGGTTGCAATTTTCCTGGCATCATGACATGTTCAGCCTTGATACGTTGGCAAGACAAACATTCAGTGACATATTTGAGAACGTCACCTTTGAGCCTCTCCCAATGATAGCTCTTCCTAACTGCATTAAGAGTTTTTGCATAGCCAAGATGTCCTGCGAAAGGGGAATCATGAGCTTCCCATAATATCTTCTGCTTAAGTGACTGACTTGCTGGTATACATAACCTTGTTCTGTAGTAAATAAGTCCATTGTCAATAGAAAATTCATGATACTTGGCCTGTAACTTCAGATTCTGATCCTTGGTAGATATTTCTTTTATCATTGCTTGGTAGGCTAAGTCATGGCATGCTTCCTCTCTAGCTAGTTCGAGTATAGGGTTGCTTGGCATAGATACCTTTGTAGCCAGAGATCTGGCCGTTGATGGATTCTGCAAGATTAGGGAATTTAGGAATGCCTTGCGACTGAGTGCATCGGCAACTACATTCTCTTTCCCCGGTCGATACTTGATTTCAAAATCATACTCCTCCAATACTTCAATCCATCGACGTTGCCTCATGTTGAGCTCGTTCTGGGTAAAAATCCATTTGAGACTCTTATGATCGGTTACTAGAGTAAACTTGTTACCCAACAGGTAGTGTCTCCAAAGCTTTAGAGCATGGATGACAGCTAATAGCTCCAGATCATGCGTGGCATAATTCTTTTCGTGACTCTTCAATTTCCTTGAAGAATATGCTACCGGATGACCTTCCTGCATAAGAACACACCCCAAGGCAAGAATGCTGGCATCAGTTACTACCTCGAACTCCTTATTGAGGTCAGGAAGTTTCAGAATAGGTGCTGATACCAAACATTGCTTCAATTGGTCGAAGCTATTTTGTTCGGGAGTTGACCATGTAATAGAAGTCTGCTTCTTTAGTAAGTCGGTAAGAGGTGCTGCAATCAAAGCATAGTTTTTGATAAAGACCCTATTCCATCCTGTCAAGCCAAGAAAACTACGTATCTCTTTGACGGATACTGGTTTTGGCCATTCAAGCACATCTCTGACTTTGGCTGGATCTACTGATATTCCTTCTGATGATACTATGAATCCTAGATATTCAATCTGACGTTTGAAAAATGCACACTTCTTCATTTTTGCATACAGCTTATGAGACCTCATTGTCTCCAAAACAATCCGTAGATGAGGTTCATGATCTTCTTCTTGTTTAGAATAGACTAAAATGTCATCGAAGAAGACAAGCACGAAATCATCAAGATATGGTCCAAAATATCCTGCATTAATCTATTGAAGGTGGCAGGTGCATTTGTAAGCCCGAATGACATAACCAAGAATTCAAAGTGCCCATATCTTGTATTGAAGGCCGTTTTTGGAATATCCTCATCCTTGATCCTGATTTGATAGTAACCTGACCTAAGATCAATTTTTCGAGAAGATCTTTGCACCTTGAAGGCGGTCAAGAAGTTCATCTATTCTAGGAATAGGATACTTGTTCTTGACTGTTGATTGATTCAACCCACGGTAATCAATACATAGTCGAAGTGTCCCATCTTTCTTTTTCTAGAATAGGACTGGAGCTCCCCATGGTGAATTGCTAGGTCGAATGTAGCCTTGGTTTAATAGTTGTTTGAGTTGTTCCTTCAACTCAATAGCTTCCGGAATGGACATTCTATAAGGTCTCTTTGCAATAGGCGCAACTCCAGGTATTAGCCTTATTTCATGATCAACTTCTCTTGGAGGTGGAAGTTCAGTTAATTCCTCAGGGAATACGTCAGCATATTCTTTTAGCCAAGAGGGTCCCTCATGAGACTCTTGCTTTTGATCTAACTTGTTGAGTTTGATCAAGTAAACAGGTAATCCTTTCCTAACCCCTTTTATGATCCGCGATACTTTGGCTAACTGGATTCTTGGCACTCCCGCTTCACCTTGAGTTGTAACAAACTCTCTTTCAGAGTTTCGGAAAGAAACTTGACCCTTTCCACAGTGGATGTGAGCGTCATTAGGCTTAAGCCAATCCATCCCGAGTAGGCACTCATGGATACCTAAATTCATGACTCTAAATTTGACTGAGGTTTTCTTTCCTCCGAGATAGAACTCCTCCTTAGCAGTTTGCCTAGCACAAGTTACCTCACGACCGTTTGCCAATTCCACAAGTAGGGTAGGTGCTTCTACTGTGGCTATTCCTAATCTCTTAGCACACGCTGGTGAGATAAAGGAATGAGTACTGCCACAGTCAATCAAGGTTTTGAAACCTTTACCTCGATAGTCCGACGGTGTTTGAATCACCGAGAATTGGCGATTCGGGCCCTTCTTATGTAGAGCGGCATGGACTGTCGCTCTTTCGAATTCCGCTTCCATAGTCGGGTCTTCCTCTTCCTCTGCTTCACATCTTTGCCTATTGATAATGCAGGCAGCTCTTCCTCTTCCACGGGTGGCGGCTCCCTGACCGCGCCCTGCACCTTGACGGAGTCCTTCGCTAAGCTTGGGACATTGCCTTTTGAAGTGACCGAGTTCATTGCAGTGGAAACATCGGATGTTTCGGCCATTACTGTGAGTAGGAACAAAGTTGTTGACGTTATTTGTCCTTGCTTTCTTCCTTTGTCCCTGATTGTGGCCTTGAACTCTCTTAACCTGGGGTCTGAATGCTCCTCTGTTCGGGTCGCTATAAGACCAATTCTTAATACCCCTTGGTTTAGCTTGCACTTCCTGAATTATAGGTGCCGCTCGAATGAGTGCATCCTGAAGATCTGATGGACGCATAGATTCGAGACGGGTATTTACAGGGGGATTTAAGCCCGCGCAAAATTTGGACACCTGCTGTGTCGTGTCCATTTGTGGCGCATACTTTAAGAGTGAGACAAATTTAGAGTAGTATGCGTCAAGAGTGAGTCCTAACTGTTTTAGCTCATAGAACTCATTCATTTTCTGTGTACGATATGCAGGCGGCAAATATCTCCCTTGCACGGCTTGCTTTAACTTCTCCCAGGTAACGGACCCCTCTGAAATCCCTTGATCCTTGCACCATTGTTTCCACCTTAGTCTGGCTTCACCGGTGAGTTTTAATTTTGTGAGCATGGCCTGATTGGTAGGCGCAGTACCAGCTGCTTCGAAGTAGTCCTCCATAGATTCAATCCAAATCTCAGCATCCGACTGGACGAATCTGCCTCTCCCGTCAAACTCGGGTGGCTTTATCTGTTTGAGGAGGAACTTCTTCTCCTGGATCACAGTAGTACTTGATGTAGGGGGCGAATTTGGAACCTGTACCTGGGGTTGTGCCTGAGTAAAAGTTTTCTTAACATTATTGTATGATAATTGACATTAGCTTATCTTTAGTTCAGCTATCTCGTAGATCATGAAGCTACTTAACTTTCTGCAACAACCCTGATGCACAATCGGATAGTGATAAAAAGAAGTCCTTATTTATATTTATATGGCGTAGCCTTATACAACATCTCGTGTGATGATAATCCAATCATTACATTTAGTTTGGGGAGAACAACATTGTATTGGATTTGTCTACAGGAACTGTGTAATAGTAGGGTTTTGGGTCATGAATCTTTAGGAATCGATAATTCATCGGAAGCTTAGGATATCCTTTCCGCTGGAATCCATACTTCCCATGGCGGCCCAATACCTTAATCCTATCAGCTGGAATTACACGGGTTACTTCCTCATATACATATGAGTTCAATTCAACTCTCCGACCTCGAATATGCAAAGTCGAATTTACGTGAGCTTCCACAAAAATGAACAGCTTCACGACTTTCAAATCTTCCAACCACTTGATCCTCTTCAGGTTGGTCTGTAGATAAGAGAACCGGTGGGCAGCTATGTAGTAGATTCCTGAAGATCCCGTCCATCTTCGCTCTATATATAGCGGTGATGGATTATAAATCTACTCCAGGATGTTCATCATTTCAATTCTCTGCCTATAATGCGGAGAATGCATTGCAGTCATAAACATGATCCGGAACACCAAAAACTTGTTTCACGCCTCGTAATTCTGCAAGACAGTATTGAAGATGAGGAAATGTTTGGACAGGAACAATTTCTTTACTTCATTTTTAATGAAATCTCATGAAAACAATTCCATTGTTGGTCGGCTCTGATACCAACTGTAACGTGTCCACTAGAATCCTCTAGGACACGTCTTGGCAGTCCATCGGAAAGGCTGTCTAGAGAACTCCGCTCGGCACTCCCATGGAATGTTACGGGTTTTGGAATCTAGGTCTTTCCGCCTCTGCCACGTAGCGGAAGTGTCGTGGCCGTTTTCCACTTAGGATCGACCGGAATCAAGGTTTTCCTGTTTGGTCATTAGCTAGCAGCATCTAGCGTCAGACCCGAGCGAACTACTTTACGCAGAAACGCCAGGTCCGAAGCGGATTCACGCTGCACTTGGTTCAAGGAGAATGGGAAACGGGAGGGATGCAATGCTCAACCTCTCTGCCATAAGGCATAGTCCCATTCCGTTCCCCTAAAACAGCGTGAATCGGGTAACATGTAAATCTAAGTCATCCTTCTCGTTATTTGCTTGGCGATGATGATCATCCCTCTGTTCGTTGAAGATTTTTGAGAAAAGTTCCCGGCTAACCGGGACCACCCATCCATAGGACGGACCCATGGTCCATCCTCCGCACTTTCCTCGGTTTGTTTTAGTTATGTAATTACCTACCACATTAATTTGACATATATCAAACAGCTTCTTTGATTAACCCTGTTAAGCACTGGTTCCTTCACGTAATCTTATCACGGGACATAAAGAAAACAATGTCAAACAACTTCTTTATTATCATTTTATCCTTTTATCTTTGAAATACAAGGAGTTCCGCCCGTAGGCTTGATCATAATCCGCCCGAAGGCTATCCAGTAATCTACCAGGGATCACTAATCCAAGCTTCTGCCCGTAGACTAGTATACGGGCCTCGAGATCCAATCCCGAGTCACGTTAGCCTCTTGTACAGGGCCCGGAAGGCGAGGGATTTACGGCCAGAGCCCCCTCTGGCACCCAAGCGTCCTCCTGCTCCAAGTAGAACTCAACGGAGAGACCTCTCACGGCGGGTTCGGTCCACGTCCCCGGCGCGGTTAACAACCCCCTTGGTTAGGGTCAGGCTGGCAGTCGGGGGTAACTGAAGCTGCCTCTCCCTTCAGGCCTTCAACCTGAAGTATTTAGATATCTTTTCATCCTTTAGTTCATTGAGTAAACAATGCAAACAGTGCTTTCTAAACTGTTACAAGCACAATCAATTCCAGTGGTCGTTTTAGCTGGTAAACTGTTAAGGAGTGATTCCTTCTCTCCGAATGGAACCCGCATTCGATTCCGGAATCAATTGCAACTTGGCAAGATTCCTATCGTCCTTGGGTTAGGGTCATACCCTGTCAATACTTTAGGTTTTGTTTATGGTAGATTCCGGCGACTATGTCGCTTTAGTTTATTGACTAATCATTTGCGTCCAAGCAAATACCTAGCTTCCCTTAACTTGACAAATTTTCCCTAATGAGGATAGAGTAAGAGGATGACTACCCTTTCCCCTTGCAAGTTAAACTTGCGCAACAACCTGCCAACCTTAATCCACGGAATGGCAAAACTTCTTACGATCAACCCGCAAGGCTGAGTGACGTTGAAGTTTATTGCACAAGTGTCGCCTCCATTCTTAGAGATCATTTCACCTAATGAATGGCGTATTGAGGTCACGGAATTAACTTCAGACGAGAAGGAGGGTTTAGGGTGTCTTTTTACCCAACCCATCCCTAATTTCACTAAATCGACAACGTTTAGTCCTAGGGTTCCAACTCAATTCGAGTTTCATAATTTTGGACGCTTGGTCCTTAAGGTAGGAATCCTAGATTATTGTTTACATGAGCATCCAATTAGCTCAACATTTTGGGAATGTGGTTAGGACTATTGGCTTGAAGGTTTCGACTTAGCGACAATTGGAAAACTTGGCCGAATCCTTAACCTAGTTAGTGTTTGGGGTGTCTATCGTACCATATGATTCCTTTGTGGCTAGGTGATTTGGGTAATTCATTATGCTTGTCTCGCGACAAGGATGAATCCTTCCTAGAGACAATAAACTAGATCTAAAGGAGGAAAAATAGTTGCAACTACCACAATACATGTAAACATGTGATTCATCGCCTCTACGCATCACATGGTTCACAATGACTCTATCTTTCCTTGTATCGTAAAAATGCATGATAATCTGGGTACTAACTTTCCTAGGACCTACTAGGACTTACATCAAATAATCATGCCTACAACCTTGTTGTCTACACTTTAGAATCTCGTGCTTTGATAAACCATGCGACCTTTCCTAAATACGGCTCCTGATGAATGAAATTTCTGCATGATGACTATGCAACACGCAACTTTCCCCTAGCTACAATGTAGTTAATGAAGTTCATACCAAACTAAAGCTAGTGCTAACTTATTCCATGTTACATGCTACTTGCAAGTCCATAAGATCATTTTCGTACTCTTCTATTTCTTTTCGGATAATATCTTATGGGTGTTAACTTTTCCTCACGAATCATTACAAGGAAGATGTTGCCTAAAATGCGGCACACGCTTATTCCTACCATGTCTAGTAACCAAATGCACTTATCAACTTCATTTCTTTGCCCTAAATAATATATGTTTAGACTCATTACTTTGATAATGTTCCAAAATAGCAACATGCAGCTAGTCTTCTAAGGCGGACAACTCTCGAAATGCAACCGTTTCAATTTCATGACATGCATCAACCTTATCTAATGTTTAAAGAGATAATTTATCAAATGTATTTTTAATGCTGCCATAATGCATTAAAAATAAGCGTAAAATGCATTCTTCCTTATGGAATTAAGCGCGCCTAAACATTTCTTTATGCGAGAATAAACTCGAAAAAAACCTGGACTTGTGGGCTCGGGGAGATGTCCACTTGTATGCTCGGAGATGAACCTCCCGCAGTCGCGCCTTGCAACTTCTTGGGAGCCATTGTAGTCGTGGTTATGGACTCCTTTACCCTTGCTTTTCGAGACGGCTAGGGGATCGCTATCTTCTCCTTGCGTGGGAATAGGTATTTCCCTAACCGGATTCAAAACCGCGAAGTTGCGTAGGATCAAGGCCTATGGCCTTAATCCTTAGAAGCTTCTGGCCTGCAGCAACGTCGGGGGGGGGGGGGGGGGGTTCGTCGTGAAGAGGGCGGGGATGGCGGACCGTGGCAGTCTGGAGGCCGTGGCGGCGGCTATGGCGGCTGGCGGCTCGCGGACTGGGGCGGCAGCGCGGCGGCCTCCCTCTGGGTGGCGACGACGGCAGCCTGGTCTCCTCCTTTCCCCGAACGGCAGCATCAGGGTCCTCTCCTTCCTCTCACAGCCCGTCCTCTCTTCTCTTTTCTTCTCTCCCTAACGGGAGTTCATATAGGCAAGGGGGGAGGGAAGGGAAGCTCCACCACGTGGAGGACTCATGCCATTCCCTCCTCATGCATTCCCGATTCACTCTTCCTTGGCCATTCCTCCCCACACTCCCTCTCCTCCAGCCATGCATCGGCTGGGGGAAGGGATAAAAAAAATTGCCTAAAATTTATCCAATTGCCCCTTCAAAAAAGGGTGTTCTCTCGCGGCTTTTGCGGTCTTCAACCCCAGCCTCTAATTTACACTGTGGAGGCCTCATTTTTGAGCGTGCATGGTATGGATTAAGCTACCAATAATACGATGTAGGGGATAACCTTGCATAGGATTTACACGACGTGCGGGAAGTCAATATTTAGGGTACGCAGTGTGCGGAAATATTACAGTGTTTTTGGGTATAGCTTTCTCAATCTTCGAAAAATCTGCGATTTATCCTTCTTCGTATGCTGAAAATGCTTTAGCAAACCTGCGTATGGGTAGAGTACCTTCGAATGAACAACTTTGCAGTTCAGAGTTTCTGCGCAGGAACAGTCCTTCTAGGAGTTTTGAGCACAAGTCAGTTCTGACTCCAGTTGACTAGTTTAACTTGCAGAGTTGCAGACTTATGTGACTTGCAGAGTTGCAGAGTTGCAGGCTTGCAGAACTTATTCGACTTAAGGAACTTGAAGAACTTGATCAGAAATTACTTGCAGAACTTGACTTCTATGGTGTGTGGCCTGGAGTTTGGTGACTTACAGAGATGACTTGTCTTACTTGTCTTAGCTTGATTGATTAAGCTTAGAACTTAATCAATCACAAATGGCGCAAAACATGGGGGGAGGGGCCATTTTTCAACCGTCGTGAGATTTTCGGAGGTCTTTCGATACCTCACGATTGAATTCTGAAGCTTAAAGCTTTTTGTATAGTCTCTAAGCTTTAAAGGTTAAAGCTTAAAAATATAGATTTGATGACTTGTCTCTCTGATTATCCACGACTTGATGATGGAGATAAAGGAGTGGTCCTCCTCCTGTATAGCCCGGTCCTTTGCGATCTAATGATAGAAACAGGGGTTCTTGATCACCAGAAGTCTACCTATATCGAAGGTTTGCGACGAGATTGACCGTAGAGCCCGATCGTTCCAGGAGCTCCGTCTTCGCACGAGATGGGTAGCGATTGGAAGCTCTTGATCTCAGCTTCGCTTTGATACCACTGGTGCGCAGATCGGTCATTGTATGCTCGTGTAGTGAATCCCGGAAGGTCCCCAAGAACAATGAACTCTACTTTTTGCACAAGTTACAAGGTAAAAAGCATGAACGACAAGAGCAAGAGACCAATTGGGTGCAATCTCCCCCCATGCCTTGTGTGAGTGCTTCACAAAGCATGTATTTTATGTATATTTCATCTTCATGCTCAATAAAAGCCCAATTTACAAAAATATATGAAGCTTTTAGCTTTTGAGTTTGCTTTTAAAAAAATAGGAATAAAGCTAATGGAGGGTGCCCAAAGAGTCTGGCACGCCCAATACAATGTCCAAATAGAAATAACATAACCGTGTGCAAGGGTGCATACAAAATAATAATAAATAATCGATGCCTCAATAGACATGACAAAATATAGGCGTGGCGCCTATCAAAATATAATCCATAGATCGAATACTCGCTATGCTCCAATGCTTTCCTCCGCCACTACTGTTATCTCTACACATCAACTGAAGCATTCACAATCGTTAGTAAAATAATACAATTAAACCGACAAAAGTGAATACCTAGCAGTCTTCAGCTACATAAATAAATCAACTGGTTAGAAATAAATCCTAACCTTAATTTATTATGAGTGCGCACTCTAAACTCATAAACATTTATTAATTTAATATGCATTTTACGGAATCACCCGCTATGGAATCACCCATGTACACACTAAATTAATGAAACGCCCGAAAAGGACAGGCGTCCCCATCAACTTCTCGCACAAAGAATCCACTTTGTGTATGAGCCCCGTTCATTAAAGTTTACAGAATCCACCATAAAACCTCACGGAATCCATCGTGGCACGGAATCCACCGTGAAATATGCCTCGTGGCATCAACCTCACTCGATACACGTGCTTCTGCAAATGCACGTGCTTCGGCTGATCCATGTACCTCAGCTAATCCCTGTGTAGGTAAAGATGTGATAGATGTCCTAGACATCACACTGAAAACCTCCTTTGCAGTGGGAGGGCGACCAAGATAATTGGTCATCTCCCCCATGAATTGCTCCTTGTTGAATGGGGTGCTAGAGGATCCAGGATTCCACATCTACACAAGAAAAATCATATTACCCTATGTAGATAAAACATATTACATGCTGCGTCTATATCTACGTCTCTATGCGTGCTTATATCTGCGTCTCTGTGGGCGTCTGTCATTGTATCTATTTCTGCGTCTACACTGTTATCTAGACGTGCTAACAGATGTGCACAGTCGGACCATTTCTTTTCAAACTTGCTTTTAAAACGTGCAAAAAATCCTCCATAGATGACAAGATCCAGCATGTGAAGAGAGAGACAAACAGACAGAGAAAGCAAACAAGATTGAGAGAGAGAAGAAGAACTCACATTCTTTGCTTGTTCCAATGGGTGGCGGCTAGGTTGCAAGCTCCTTGTCCTCCTTCTCTCTTCCCTTGGAAAGTTGCTTGAATCTTCTTCTCTTCCTTGTTGTTTGGCTCTTGTTCGTTACTCTTTGGCTCTTCTTTCCTCATGTCCTCTTTTTACTCTTATTTCCTTGCCTCATTGTCTTCATGAAGTGATAGATAGACACGAGTAGTGATGCCGAGCTCGAACTACAGAAAAAACGCAAAAAACACAGGAAAGCACAGGTTTGAAAAGAAAGCCATAACTTTTTTTAAATTTTTGTATACCTGCGTGGCGCGTCTGTAAGCGCATGTAATTGTGCGTGTATATGAGCAGATAATGCCTATTACACGCGCTTACAGATGTGCATGAACAATTTACGGAATCAATGCATGCATTTAGGGAATCAATTGACCTATGTGGTGACATGTATAACAAAGCTTGAGGATAAGAGATAACACATTGGCAAGTCAATTGGCACATATGTAGTGACTTACTAGACCATCCCACTTACAATTGCATGCAAGTATCAATAGGTGGATAAAGCAGAAATGGTTTTTAGCTAGAGAGAGATAATGCAATGAAGGTGTATACGAAAGAGATAGAGAAAGGCATATTATCCATCCATCAATCAAAGATATGTACATGAAGTGACTTGATATAGTAATTAGAGTATCGTCATTTTTAGGATGCTCCATTGACTTCTGTAAGTTCTTGTAACCTTGAAGTAGAATATAGCCAACCACACTGTCCATGGAAGGAAAACTTGGCCTCATCAAATTAACCAAGTTAATTTACTTATACATTTCATAGATAAGAGATTTGTAGTTGGCTTGTTGGTATTGCAAAGTATCCTTACCGTGATCTATTTTAGTCATCAACAAGTGGACACACTGGCTAAAGAAGATGAAAAGAGGACATATGCACATTGGCTACATGTGGTCCACCTTAACTAAAATTATATGTGAGCTATAAGTGCACCTTGACATGATTGGAATAACTTGCACATGCACAAGCCAACTGATTTATATCAAATCTACTCATGCTATGAATTGGCATGCATGGCTAGGTTAAGTGCACAACAAATGAGACATGTGAGTGTATTCAATATATATATATATATATATCGCAAATGCACAAGTCAACCTTTGATCTATATATGCATCCAATCATCATGCCCTATCCAATCACATTTGTATAGGGCATGATTGGATGTATATAGGGCATGGAATCACATATATATAAGTAGCTTTGAATGATTGGATACATATTTGTAATACTCAGAAAGAAGTAAAGTTGGTAATGTATATCATGTCCTATGCATGTATATGCCCTATACATGTATATCATGTCATATATACATGTATATCATGTCTGTATGATCCTATACATGTATATCATGTCCTAGCTTATGATCCAAGTGTAATTATATCGTATATACATCCAATCATGCCCTATTCAAACAAATACTAGCCGTTAAGAGGTTTGGTCATATTCAGGGACTTTATGAGAAATGAAAAATATATGCGTTTATTTTGGCATCTATAAGCGCATTTATCAATGCGGATATATAGACACATTTTTTATACTAGCGTGAATAGATGCGCTGATACATGCGCTTATAAACGCGCCCTCTTTTTTGCATGTATAGTGCGCGTCTATAGGGCCTTTCTCTTGTAGTGAAAGTGCATGAAAACTCCCAAATTCCCTAATATAGTGTTTTTGTTGGCCCTTCCATGATCTCATTCAAGAATTGGGTGGCACACTCACTAATCAGCTATAGGGGACTACTAAAGTAGGTTATAATATTCTCATACATGAACAATGCCACACTATTTTTATTATCTCGCTTATGAGCTTTGACTTCACATCACTTTGTCACATCATCAACCAAGATGTATCTATTCTCATACACAAACAAAGCCACACTATTTCTATCATCTGGCTTCTAAGCTTTGGCTTCACACCACTTTGTCACATCATCATTATAGACTAAGATGTATCTATTCTACTTCCTTGTAGTAGAAGGGTCAATAGGTCCAACCAAGTCAATGCCACATTTCTCAAATGGCTTAAAGGAAAGGATAGGCTATAGTGATAAGGCACTACATTTGGCGGTCTTCCCCATCCTGTTGACAAAGGCCACAATGCTTGTAATAGTCATAGGGACCTCATAGGTCTTCTTCTTATATTTATAGTTTGCAAAGATCAAACATGAGAGAGCATATCCATCCTGTCAGACAACGAGGCTATTTCAAGAGATATTTTGTTTCTGTTTCGTTCTATGTTTTCTAATGTTCGCATATATTCTTCTTGTTTACAAGCATGGTAAGTTTTTTCAATTCTATTTTAAGTTTCAGGTGTAAGCTATTCTCTTTATGCATATCTCCAACCTAGGATTTTGCATACAGACACCACAACAGAAACGAGGCATAGACGCATATGTTAGATGCACAAAGTCGGGCACGTCTATCATTGCGTCTATATGCGTGTGTAAAAGAGCATGTAAATAGACGTGAATTTTGTGTCTATATATCCGCGTAAATAGACACGAATATAGACGTGTCTTCAGATGCGTAGTTATTTAACCACTTGAAATTGGACTTAATATAATAAAAAAACCAGAGTTAATAATTATTTTTGCATTGCTCTCTAATAAATGGCAATTCCTCTAGTTGACAAGCCTGATATAAGTAATTAGCGGCAAGTGACATAAATCTTATTATACAATTAGTAGTAAGTATTGCATGTATCTCGTAATTTCTCTACTTGAAGATGATAAAAAATGCTTCCTTTTTATTATGAAAATTTCAATTTAGCTTTAAACTTGACTATTGATTCTTGAGTATGCATGTGTGCACATGATATTTTCCATAGAATTATGAATACACATTGAATCATTAAGCAAATTAAGTATGTTACAGTGAATGATCCATCTCATCTTCAATGAGATCAGCCCTTGCTAAACTATCTACTTCTAGGTCTATGTTACCAAGAGGTAACGAAACAAATAAGTCTATCCCACTATCAGATGTGTTGCTATATTGCTCAATAACTTCATCAATATTATCAATCACATTATTGTTCTCTTCTGTGTTTCCTTGAACATCCTCGCGAGGTTCATCTTGTACTATATTACGCATATCATCCATTACGGTGTCATCATGTACATCATCATTAATTATTGGATTGTCATCTGCTATCTCTATGTCGGTAATATTACCATATATTGGTTTTGAATGATTAGATATAGGGATGACATACCACCATCGGTTATTGTTTACCATTGGATGATACACAACCTGTATTTGAAAAACAAAAGCAAGAAACTTAAATACTTATTATATTGTGTATATGTATCACATGTATACATATAAAAAAATTAGCTTTTGCATGTATACCTGCTCGCATTGTTGAGGTAGTACTAATGTGTCATTCTTGTTTTGGTGAAATTTTGTAGAGTCAATGATTACAAAACCACTTGGATGACGTTTGATTATGCAATGCTCACCATTTGTTACCACTTCTTTAAACCACTTCACATCTCGTACATATATAAAGAATCGCCTGAATTCAAGTTTCAAAATATCTTGTATCAAGCCACAATAACCTTCCATGGTACAATTGGCATCCTCGAAGTGAGCAAGGACACCACAATCTTGGGTATTTCTCTTTTCATCTATACGTTGAGTTCGAAGATGTTTACCCTCACACCAAATAGCATTGAATAATGTGCACTAGTAGTAAAAGATTAAGATCAAACATGTCAATTTTTTATATAAAATATAACTTATAGAAACAAATTAATTGATAGTATAACTCACCTTTGATAAGCAACCTCGTGCGTCTTCCCACTCTTCTTGAGATATATTAATTTCCTCCTTTTTTTCCATTCTCTCCGTTTCCTCATGTAACCAATCTATATTAATATGATATGGGAACGCATTTAGATAATCTAGAAATGAGACATTACGTTCATATCTAGTGCAAAATACTTATCTTTCGCTTTTTTTTCTTGCCCTTGCTTCATTATATAGTGTCACCCATTTACTCATTACATCACTATTGAGCACACAAAAACTATTTAACTTACAAAGTTCTTCTTTTGTTAACACTTTATTCATTCATTTTCCTTGAGGTATTATAGAGGTCATCCTCAAGTCTTTATCATCTTTCCATAGTTGTGGTTTAGAGGGGTCCACTTCAGCAAGATATTCAGATATATAAACAAGGGATGATTGCACTAACCAACCCTCAGCCATGCTTCCCTCAGGCCGTGCTTTTTGCCTCACAAAATCTTACAAGGTTTTCATGAAGCGCTCAAGAAAAAACATCCACCTTGCATGAACTGTCCCACAAAGTGCAATCTAATCAATCAAATGTATGAGTAAATATAATTGAGTAGTCAAAATGGATCGAGGAAAAATTTCCTCCACCACAAACAAACCACCCCAATAGATAATACTCGAGCATCTTGCAATGTTTTTGGATCAAATTCCTTCGAGCTCACGTATTTGTCAGGATGTATTTGACAATTGTTTATTTTTGTGTAGAAATTCAAAGATATATAATGAAAAAATATAATATATACACACCTCACAAGCTCTCCCATCTTGTAAATGATATCATGTACATCTTTGGATACACAATGGGATATGCTAGTAGGAATTATGAACTGAATGTAAACAATATTCATGGATCAAATTATTAGTTGAGGAAAAAGTCATCATACCCCAAAGTGTACACATAGTTACTCCACTAATTACTATATTCATGGTTAGAGATACCCTTACTTGAATTATTTTGTGCCAATCGTGGGACTTCAAACCAGATAGTTGCTCCACACCTCTTTTTTTTTTCTTTATGAAGGCTCCCTTGAGACATCTCATACATCCTGTGGGTGTTCGAAAGCTACATATTTGTTCATTTACTAGTTTTTCGTCGTTCTTTGACAATATCCAAGGTACATGGGGTAGCTCAATCTTTCCTTTGGGTCCAATGCGTGGCCAGGCTCGTCTCATGCGACCAATGTTACATAAATCCTCCCTTACATTGACTGAATCACGAGCCCCTATCAAGTGATCCCATAATGTAGATACAACATTTTTGAATATATGCATGGGGTCCAATAGGTGATTGATCTTGAGTTCAGTCCAATATGAAAGACGAAAAAATATAGAGAACCTAACAAACAAACAATATGAAATGTAAACAATTCATCATGCTAAATACTTTAAAGTCAATCGAGAGAAATGCACTTCTTACCGACTCATGGCGAGTGGAGGGTGGCTGTCGGCATTAATCCATCTCTCCTTCCAATTTCGAGTGGTTAGAGATTGTGGAGTCATTCCATTAGTAGGGAGAACATATTTGGGATGGTCAATAGGAAGAAATCGATGATGATTGTTGTAGATAACCTTCTAAAAACGTGTCGGCCTAGAGGAAACTAGAGAGGGACCGCAAATAGGACATGCATGATATCCTAATGTGGTTAAACCTGAACAAACAAGTGAATTAATAAAATGCAATTGATTCAAGTCTTGAATTTCAAATATAGAGCTATATACATGTACCTAAACACTCTCAGTATCCTGGAAAGTCATGCATGGTCCACAACAACATGGCCTTCAACGTGAAATCTCTAGAGGATGCAGATGCACTTATATCTTGCACCTCAATACCTTCCCATAACATTTCTAAATCTTTAATCAAAGGCTCTAAGTAAATGTCTGTGTTTTTTACCTTGTGCTTTTTAGGAATCAGAAGGGACAACATTACATGTCCCTTTTTAATTGCCATGGATGGAGGAATATTATAGTTCACCAATACCACTCGCCATATACTGTATGAGGTGCTTTTGATGCCAAATGGATTGATTAATCCATCCATACCTAAACCAAATCTCAAATTTCTTGGCTCTTCTTTGAAAACGGGCCACAAATTATCTATTGTTGCCATGCCGGTGTGTCTGCAGGGATCCTCCATTTCCCATCACTTGAATGATGACTAGCATGCCATGACATGAGCTTTCCAATGGACTTACACTTGAACATAAGCTGAATACGTGGAATAATCGAAAAATGTCTCAAAACCTTACGAGGCACATCCATTCACTTTATCTCCACTTAGTATCTTGATTCGCCACAAACACGACACTCTCGTGCGAACTCATGAATCCCACGAAATAAGACACAATCATTGACACATGCATGGATCTTGACATAATCGAGGCCTCCCAGAGATGTCAAGTAATGTCTTGGTTGCTCTCTCTTAGTTGGTAATTTGTTTCTTTTTGGAAGCATTTGTGATAATAACCTATATATATTTTTAAAAGTGAGTTAAAAAACCACCAACATATATTTATGTCTGATTTCAAAATAGAACAATTAATATTATGATTCATAATGTAAACTGAATTGATACCTACTTCAATAACGCATTCAAACTGGCATTACTCCATCCATAAATTGTTTGCAAGTTAAGTATCTTGAGGGACGCACGAAGAATGGAGTATGTACAACCTTCATACACCGGAGTAGATGACACTATGTATAGTGGATCATTTGGCTTCGTAGAGTGACCTTCTCCCTGAACCGGTTGCGAAAATAGATGGTGTACCATGTTGTCCAAAATCTCATCCTCTACAACTTGATGGGGTGTTTCATGAGGGCTACTATCATGGTCCTCAGTCTCCACTCTTCTTGAAGACTCTGCCTCCTCGCATCGACGTTTTGCAGCCTCTTGACGCCCGGGAGGGAGCATCTGAGAATGTGGCACCGCATCTTGCTCAACCAAAAAAGGGAGTTTCATGTACGTTGATATATATTGAGTAACATAGACTAGCAATCTTAGTGTTAAAAGAAAACAATGAATACCGGTGATTTTTCTCAGTCCCATTTTCCATACATGCTAAGTGTGACATTGCAACTCGACGTGCTCGAAAAATACACCCTCGACAACGATCACACATGCATTTAATTTTTTGTCGTAGACATGCATCTCAATTATGAAGACATAATGTTTCATCCTCACTTGAGGATGTGCTCGTTGACTCATCAGTATGCACCGCACTAGGTGATGACGATGACATGATTAAACCTAATTCATGACAACATCAAAATATTTGTCATTCATATGTTTACATAAAAACTTCAAGCTGGCGTATTAATTATTCTAAGATCTCAATTTTAAATACACAAAACTTATCATAAATACATAAAAACTTATGATAAGAACTTACTATCAAAACTTATTATAAAAACAAAAATTCATGATAAAAGCTAAATGCACGTCTATATTTGTGTTTACCTATGCGTCTAAATCTGCATCTATTTGCGCGTCTAACTTCGCGTCTATACGTGCATTTACATAAACGTAGATGCACATATACACGCGAAAATAGATGCAAACATCAAAATTAAAAAGATACTTGAATCACTTCTTTTCAAACTGCGCCTTTTCTTTCCTGCGTTTTTTGCGCATTCTGAAGCTCAAGTTTAGCCGACATGCAGTCTCTTCATGCCTCACCTCCTCATAACTCACCTCTTCTTTCACTTCAAAGAGACAAGAGGGGAAAAAGGAAAGCCAAGGAGAGGAAGAAAGAGAGAATAAGAGAGATGAGAACAAGAGGAAAAAGAAGTAAAGGGAGGAGACAATAAGCAGCAAGCAAGTATCAAGGGAGAGTAACTCACCAAGGAGAGGAAGAAGGAGAAGGAAGAAGTGTCACCACCCGCCACACCAAACACCCAATGTGAGTCCTCTCTCTCTCTCTCTCTCTCTCTCTCTCTCTCTCTCTCTCTCTCTCTCTCTCTCTTTGTGTGTATTAGGATATATGATTGCATTTTGTATAGCACAAATAAATCATGAATGGCGGTCGACCTCGGACTGAAATCAGTCGACTGAGCGTGTTTGCCAGCACGTCTACATTTCAGTACAGACGCAGGGATAGACACGAAGCTATGTTTGCTGTCATTGCGTCTGCGGTCGCGTCTCATAGCACTTGTATTCTGCGTCTGAGATGTAAGAATACACACGCTCTACACAAGTGAAGCTTTGACTTCAGAGTCGCGTCTCCAGAAGCGTGTATCCTACATGTGAGACGCAGGAATACATGCGCTCTGCCCAAGAGCTTTGACTTCAGAGTCGCATCTCTAGGTGCGTGTATTCTGCATTCCACACGTGAGGATATATGCGCGCCAGAAGCATTGACTCAGGAATCGCATCTGATAGCGCGTCTATATTGTATCTCAGATGCAGATATACACACACTTTGACCAGAGGGTTGACTTTAGGGATGCGTCTCAGAGCACATCTATCCTGCATTTTAGATGCGATTATACACGCGCTAGTGAGCTCTGATAAAAAATATTTTTTTATTTCTAGAATTGTACGAATTTATCTTTTTCATGTGCTTTTTTTACAGATGTCGCATCCTGGTTCATCTAGCAATGATCCGGATTTGGATCGCATGAATGATACATTAGGCTTGTTCGGGAGAGGGGTTAATGCATTTTTCAGTGGTTTTCCTAGTAAGGAAGACTTCATGGGAGAGATGACCAAACACCTTGGCCGCTCTCCCACAGCAGATGAGGTGTTCAGCATCATGTCTGGAACACCTCTGACGTCTTTGCCTGGTACTACTTCCCAAATACCAAATGTCCAAACTCAAATTGCAGGTACTCTATGTGCAGCACCTGTACATGCATCGGCTAACGCACAAGTGTCAGCCGACGCATGTGCATTTGTAGAAGCACGTGCATCTAGCGAGGCAGAGGGTAGTCAACAGAGAGGGAGGAGGGAGAGTCGAGGGGGAGGATGAAGCTTGTGTGGGGGTTGCCTAGGAGGTGGTGAGCGATCACCCACCAGAAGATCACGTAGAGGAGCTAGTACGCCAGTACTATGAAGTTACAAATACTGGTGGCATCTTCCATTATGATGAAGGAAGGGATGTAATGGCATACATGAGGAGCGTCGTGCATGGGATGTATAAAGATTGTTTC
This sequence comes from Lygodium microphyllum, assembly GCF_053477565.2. Taxonomy (NCBI): domain Eukaryota; kingdom Viridiplantae; phylum Streptophyta; class Polypodiopsida; order Schizaeales; family Lygodiaceae; genus Lygodium; species Lygodium microphyllum. The sequence continues at coordinate 76,364,237 of NC_141141.1, forward strand.
TTTTACTTCAAGAATCAGAAAAGCGGCTTGTGGTAGGAGGTTTTGAGGGTAATCCATAAGAGGTACCCAAATCCTGAGGGTCAGCGATTCTCGGATGATTGGGAACGCACAAAAGTGAGGGATTTTCTTCACAACAAAAGATTCCACCTTATGACACGCGCCAGGGAGTCACTGCGGAGACAGAAGGAGGGGCGTGGAGCCTATAGCCAACCACCTATGTGCCATCGCATAGAGTGGAAGAAAGCCAAGAAGAAAGCATTAGAGAAAGTAAAGAGTTGCCAGCACGCAAAGGTGCGACGCATCCAAATGGAAACCATGGGATCGTCGCATTACGGATCGGGCGACAGAGAATCGTGGGAGGCAGAGTTTGTAAGTATACTTTCATTTCTAGTTTTTTAAAATTTGTATTTCTTTCAATTCTTCATATAATTTATTCTAATACATTGTGTCTCATAATTTTTTGTATATATCATAATTGTTTTGCAGACCACTATCGTTAGTAGGATACCTACTCCTAGAGAGGTAGGTTACCATCGAGGCCATAACTGCGTAGCCACATGGCTTCACTTCTATGAGGAGGGTCTCATCACTGAGGAGCAATACAACCGGGCTATGAGGATTCGACAGCTAGAGAAGGTATGTTTTTCTTACTTTCCTATTAAAAGTATAGCTAATTATAACTTTTTCTCCATCATGTGTATGTAAGCAAGCTTGATCTTTTGTGTGTATAGGCGAACCCCGATGTGGAGCATAGCGAGGAGGGGGATAGCCACGCTAGTAGCCATGGTGGTGCTAGTGAAGATGTTTCTTCTTCAGATTCGTAGAGGAGCATCATACCTACTCTATGGCCTTGTTTTCTTGTATATCTATTATCCATCTTTGAGCCTACTGCTTGTGGCCACGCTTTAGATCGCAAGCACTTAAACTCCCCATGTAAATGTATTTTATCTATAATGAATACATGGATTTTTGTTTTCAATACTCATGTTTTCAAATCCATTGTGTTTTTCCCTAATGCACAATTTGATGTATGGGAGGGGGAAAAAAGAACCAGAGAGTATTTTTTTATAGTTCTGTTTTGCGCGTCTATCTGCGCGTCTAAATTGTAGACAACGCGTGTTTATAAGCGCGTCTAAAATATAGAGTACGCACGCTTATACACGTGTTAGATAATTCAAATTTAAAAAGAGAAATTAAATATCTTTTTTTAAAAATGAGATTTTTTGTTTTGCATTCGCATCTATGGGTGCTTGTAAAAGCGCGTCTATGGGCGTCTCTATATGCCCGTCTAATTTGCCATGTAGACGTGCTAGTAGACGCACAAAATAAATTAAATAAATAACAATTTTGGTTTTTAATGCGCTTGTATTCACGCGTGTATATGCGCGTCTATTTCTGTGTGTAAATTTCTTCATACATGCGACTATAGACGCGAGTTTGTAGACATGCAAATAGACGGGCGGGTAGACGTACCCGTAAGATTTTCTCTTAATTCAAAAATCGTGTCTAAAAGTGCATCTAAGAGGCCTTTTTGTTGTAGTGAGAAATCATTATTAGGGTATTTATTATGCATGGCCTAGAATCACCAACATCTTAGTAAGAAGATTTTACAAAAGAGACAATGAGTTACTATAGAAGATGAAAGTAAAATCCAATGGATTCACAAGAAATAGGAGAAGCCTAATTGTAAATTATATTTTTTGTAAAAGAAGCTATTGCTCAATCGGTTTGTAACATAGAGTGTTAAGGTACTAGGAAGCTTGTCTTTTCCTATGCTATTAAATGCACTAGGATTTCTATCATCCATTTCTTATCTTTACTGAAGTAACTTTGTTAGTTTTCTATTTTTAAAGTTTACTTTTATTTATTTTTGATTTTTTACTAATTGGATGGGATTATAATTGCATACATTGCTTGGAGGAGGGGGGAGGGTGGAGGGGGAAAAGAGGAGGGGAGGGGGGAGTGACTCAAAACTATATATGTGAATCACATGAATTCAATGTAAGAGATATTTCAAATATGAGTTTTACACATTTTTTACATATAAAACCTATCATTTAAAGGGGATATTTATAGATTAAATTTGAAAGCATTATGTTTTATTTAGGAAACTTTCATAAATATGGGCATTTATAAATAGATCTCAAATGCAAGATATAGAGCATATACAGATAATAAATCCACTAAGGGGAGGGAGGATATATTGTGGTTGGGGCTATATATATATACATCTGCTTCTTCATCATCATCTCTCTCTCTCTCTCATCTGTCCGGGGCACACCTATAAATGCAATTGCCATCTATGCTCCCATGTAGGCTCTTCTCATACCTCCATCTTGCTGCCCCCACTTGTCTCCATCTTGCCACCAGCTCTACCTACCAACCAACTCTTTCTGCTCTTCTGTTCTCTCTATGAGGGAGAGGAGAGTAACCTTTGCTCAGTGTATCCTCCTTGCACCCATGCCTATTACCAGCTTGCACATTGACACAAAGAGAGAGATGACCGAGACAATAGGAAAGAATGCCCTAAAACAAAGAGGGAAATAATGCACACACCTAATTTCAAAGAGAGAGAGAGACATAGAGAGAGAGTTGTTGAGTTAAAAAGCGGCATTCTATCTAGAGAGAAATGTGATTGTTATGTGCTGTAGGTTCATGAGGCTTTTGGGAAGTTCAAAGCCTTCCAAACCTACAACTATTGTATAGATATAGATTTTATTTTAATAACAACATAGATGGGTCTTGCAGTTGTCTCCACAAGACAAAACTCAGTTTGGTCTTTTGACGCAAACGTGCAGTTTGGTCTTTTCAACTCCTAGACAACTTACGTAAATAGATTTCCTTTCTCTCTATTGAAACTTAAGAGAAGGAATGTGGAACTTCTCATGTGCCTCATGGAGGGCCGTACGCGGATGCCCGCGAACATATGCTCGAACGCGCCCTGTAGCTAGTCAAGGCGGGAGTCGGGACCCGATTACCCATATGGACGTTGGGTGGTCAGCCTTACCGCCTCCCCAGTCAAGGCGCTGACGGTGATCCCTCACCGCCTCCCCACCCTCCCCCTCGCGACCTCCTCCATCTTCCTATATTAATATCATCTTCGTATACCAGCATGACACAAGTCCCTGCTCTGCCCATAACTCTCTGCTCGCCTTTAAAATGGGGATCCTTCGTGAATAATGCACTGTAGCGATCGAAATATCGCTCTCCGAGCCTGAGGAGCTGTGGTCACTGGGTGGTAAGTGAGCAACATCCTGAGGCCACTTGTCTGTGACTGCTAATACTGTAGTTTATGCCATTCAGGAGCTTTAAATCAGGCTGCGGATATAGACGTATACAGCTTCGGGTGACTGTTAATTCGGGTGGCCGCAGGAGGTGACAGTCAGTGTGTTTGCTACACACCGGGACTGGCTGTCAATGCCATCTTAGCTCTCTACTGTTTTAGCCTATTTTTATGTCACTTGATTGATAGTTAGATCAATCAGCTTTGAGAGCCACAGTACCTGCTGTGTCATCATTATAGAATAGTAGACAGCCGGCTGCGCTTAGTACGTGTTTTATAATTATGGCTCAACATCAACAAAGCTATCCGTTATCAGCTGATACTTCTTGCTTTGATGAACGTGATCATGGAATCAGAGACAGCACCGGCCAGTGTTCTGACACACGTTCTCCCTCCCTTCCAAGTTCCCTTCACATCCAGCTTCCCATCGCCGTCATCATTATCATTATTCGTCCCAGCTATATTGATGAATGATCCCTTCCTCCTATCCTCGATGAACAATATTGTCTCACCGCTTACTATCCAGCCTGATGTCCTTGAGCTGGATTATTCCGCTCCCTTGCTCCTAGAACCCGCCTTTCTTCATGACGTTTTGTGCCAACATATAACCAAACAAACAGCTGCAGACAACATAAAACCCCACGAGATTGTTTCTCCGTTATTCTCAAGCAGCTTAGAACTCACCCATGATAATGATCTGCATCAACTATGGATGCCTGATGATCAAAATCTGGAGGAAAATATTCTCGCATTACTCCCATTTGATGGGTCTCGATGCTTATATGACAGCGAATCCCTTGTCAGACATCAGCGTGAGTTCTCCAGCGGATTCGATGACATTAGGTCACCAGCTCATGCAACATCGGCAGCATTACCGTGTCCTTCCACCGTGCCCGATACTGATCACAACTTCACAATTCCAAAGGCACCCAGTTCTGGCCATGATCCTCTTAGATGTTGCTTCAACCTGCAAGATTCCATCTCATGCCCAGGATGCAGCTCGCCTATTACTTCTAGTGTGGGAAATGAAGCAACAGATGGACGCATCAGTGGTGATTTAGAAGGAGCTACGTCTTGCGATCAGGATCATAATGATGATGATGGGGCATACACCGTTGTGATATCAGTCAAAACCGAGAAGCTTGACCTGGTTGATGGCTATGCATGGCACAAGTATGGAGAGAAGAAGATCAAGTCCAAGAGAGACGATCACCGAAGGTAAAGGCGCTCGCTTCTCCAGTAAAGATCAGAGCTAATGCCTTTCGTTAAATCAGGATGTTTGTGGAAGAATAATATGTGATTCTAAAAGAGGAATTATAGCTTTAGGAGTGTGCCACCCTCTCCAATGTCGTTGATTAATGAAGAGTTATGTCACTGATCCGTGCATAAACAGGGCTTATTTTCGGTGCGCAACGAAGGGCTGCCCTGTTAGGAAGCGGGTGGAGCTGTCGAGTGAGAGTGAAGGCCACTGCATCTTCACTTACAAACAGCGCCACAATCACCACCCCCCTTACAAAAATTCAGTTAACAGGGGAGTGCGGGGGGGACTCCTCCAAAGGCGAACGAGCAAATACTGGCGAACATTCCGAAAGACAATATAGACCAGACCAAGAAGACGGCCATATCTACTTCTGAAGCAAAAACAACCCTCAATGATCAAGCAACAAAAAGTAATCGAGTCTTCTAGTGAAACAAAAGCAAATAACAACAAAAAACTCCCTTCTGGGATGCACAATGCTTGCACAAGCAAGATGTGGATGTTCCTACAAAAGCAAGACTACTTATGCTTCTATGATAATAAGTTTCCTGTAGCGTAAGTTTACTATTGCACAATCAAGACATGTGAGCCCTCTAGATCAACTAGCTAGCTGCAAAGTAGCCCGATCTTCTTCTGAACAAGAACGATAAGGGAGATAGGGGGTTTTAGAAACAGGCCTTGAAAACATGTGATAGGGAGGGATTATATATCTTGAACGCCTATATTGTCATTCATTCTTTTGTAACTCTACATTTAGGTGTTTGCAAACTAACCACGGAAGAAACCACTCTTATATTGGAAAATTAGTGGTACAATAATTCTACACGAGAATAGAACAAATTGTTATTAGACCTAAGAAGCTTGCATGAGATGGTTCATTGACAATAACATCTATTCATTTTCCAATGGTTTAAATAGTTAACTAGTTCACTTCACCATTGATTAACTATGCATATAAGTGTGTAAGTAAAAATCATATGTAGAAAAAAGTTCTTGTACTAGATTGTTAGTGGTGGTGGAAAGTTATCATACATGAGACAAATACTCTTTTAAAATCATAAGTGAATGTTGCTTGACTTTTTCATGAATAACAATTCTCTCCCACACATCTTATCATGTGTTGGAATAGTTGCAAAATTTCATTTTCTGACACACATGAGTTACAATAAGCGTCTTTGGGCAATGCAAAAGTTCATATTAACACTTCCTTATGTAACCAAGAATTATGTTTTTTCACATTGTATTACTTGTGCATTTACTAATTATGTTTAACTACACTTTAGTAGATATAAGTGTTTTTCTCGAGATTTATCATCACATACATTTTTGCTTGGTGTTCGCTACACATGAACTAGTGAAACCTTTGCTCACCAAAATCTATCATAAATTTGTATAGAAGTTTGGGTTGCTTAGTTCAATCACCCTCAGAATTTTAAGCTTATCAATAAGGTTTTATTCAAGCACTGACAAATTATTAGAGCACTTATATATGGGTTGTGTTGCAACGTTCACATATGATAGTATCATGATCACCCATAACATATACCAATTCCTCTTGTGTGGATAGGGACATGGTAATTCATGAATCAAATAGATAGAAGTACTCAAAAATGTGTTTTTTCCTTTTTATTGATAAACTCTATAATGAAGGTACATTCTCTAGAGTTTAATCTTTCTATGTTAGAATATTTATATCCTTCATTCTCTCAATAGTATTGTACTCACCATGGAATCCATAATCCTCCCATGCTAGTAAGCCTTTTAGTACTAAATTTGTTCAGATAACACAATAGTGCAAATCATGCCCTTTGAAAAAGATCATGAAGGAAAGTGACTTGTTTGAATTCGAACACAAAACTTCAATGTTGAGTGTGGAATTCCTTTTCCTTTAAAAGGTTTTAGGGCATGAATTTTGATATCATGATATCATTGCTTTTTCAAGGTCTTTTTGAGTTCTCCCACATACATAATTCATCAAGTTATACAAGATTTAGTTGTTTTATGGAACCCAAACTTCAAAATTCTATGGATCATTAAAATATCCACTAATTGTTTTTGGTTTCCTTGATCTTTCTTGTTGGTAGGATAGAAACAATAAAATACATTACTATTACTCTTCATGATTGTACTTCAAACTAGTTTGTTGTGATGTTGTCATAGGAGTACACAAAACCAAAGCATATCCCTCATATTTCACCATACAAAACTTAAGCATATCCCTTAAGTTGCACCAAAGAAATTAATGTTACACAAAATGGGAATATATGATAGAAATATGACCACAAATACAATGAATTTTCTCAATGTAAGCATAACATACATGTGAAAAGACCCTATCACTTCAATTTTGATCAATTTGTTTTGTCATTTGTACTATCATTTATGTTCTTTATATATGATGTATACTAAAACCATGTGTTTTAAAGTATAGCTAATGTTCTACAAACATGTACCTTGCGTGTGCATAGGTCATGCATCATTGAAATGAGTAGTTCTAGATTTGTATTTGTTGGTTGGGAGTGTTCTATCACTTTGGGGAAAAAAATAACTCAAAGTTCTCAATATTCATCTCTCATTTTTTGGATTTCATGTATATACACATATAAAGTATACATAGCTCAAATAGTCAACAAGTACATGGGATGCTAGCATTGTCACTTATGCAATTTAAATTCTACACATCAAATTTAAAATATTTTAGCAATGTGAAGAATCCTTGTAGAAGTAGATCCTCATCTCTATGTCAGGTGTTGAGTAGATTTATATGAAGTAGTGTGGCATAGAGTGATATCGAGGGATGGATGACTAGCATCCACCTTACATTATGTATACATAGTTCTCTTCTTCTATCATTGTTCCTTTACATACATGTACGGTATCAACTTGCATACCTAAGTGTCAAGATTCTCTCATGACATGTGGGAGACTCAACAAAATTTGTATTTTTGAAGGAGTTTCAATGGTCTTCAAATCAACCACATCTCACATGGTCAACTCATAACCCAATCTCATAACCACCTACTCATTCACTATCCCATGCAAGAAAGAAAGTAGACAACCAAGAGTTTGTAGTAGACTAACATTCTTATCATCACATGTTGTAGTTCCAATTCCTTCAAAGACTTCATAGTGCCCAAACTATTGAAACTTTGCATATTTGAGTGGCTTTGCAATTGGCAACCAATTCTTCCCTCACATATTCCAACCAAAAGAGGAACTATAGAGAAGGAGTATGGAAACCTTAACGTCAATTAACCCACCTCTCACCCCACAAGATATGGAAGAAGAAGGGGAGGCATAGAAGAATACAAGGGAAGGGATAAGATTCACTCTCCAAGTCCTTCACTTGTAATCTCAGTCTCACATTCTCACTCTCCCACACTCTAAATGTGATGTACGAGAAGAAATGGTGGAAGAAAGATGAAGGTAGCTCTAAAATTGTGACAGATTCCTTAATGAATGCTCTTATTCACCTTTAAGTATTTATACATGGATTAGAAGATAGGATGGAAGAAATAAGAAGTTGGTTCTCATATTAACATACCCAATAATGAATTCTTATGCTCACTTGTCAATTTTTATACATGGATTGGAATTTATAATTTCCTCCACAAGTTGGGTACCACTGCTAGCTATTGGGCTCTTGATTGGCCCCTTTCAATACATGCACATATTTAGGTTTATTGCAAACTCCCAAAAACGGTGAATAGAAGATTATTGTCAAACAACTCTCATGGATTTAGATCTCTCAATCTACAAATCAAATATTTACAATTGCCTTTAGAGCAAGCCAAAATCTAGAATGCTATCACAATAATAGTACAACCTAAAGTTATTGGCACTTCTGCAAGTAATGATTCCTACAATGCAATGAAATCCAAAAGATATAATCCTTTATGTTATACTTTTTCTTGACTTGCATCCTCTCTTGCCATTTTTTGCTACCATTATCCCTCTTCCAAACAAGCACTATGCTCATGGCACTCCTTGTTATAGTAGCATCTTCAATCTATATGGAAGACATAAAATCTTTGGTTATTAGGATATTATAATTAGAGGAGTGGTGGTATTCATTGATGAGGAATTTTTCTTGGTACTTGCTAGCCCATTATGGGTGATGAACTATCTAAGAGCTTATAGTTCTTGACGATACCATTGACTAACAGTCTCATTTGATCAGATAAGGATCACTTGTAGATGGAATGACTCACAAGGTGGAAGGGTCATTATTGATGGAAGGATGATAACACATGAGCATTCACAATCTTCTATACCTAAAATAAAAAGCCTCTTGCGCAATCTCTCATGCCCAAGTCAAGGGAGGGGGATGAGGGGGTGGGGAGGGGAGGGAGGGAAAGAAAGGGGAGGGGGAGAGGGGATCACTATGTATACGAATGTGTATCTTGTGAGTTTAGAAAAAGAGAATAGTAAAGAAACAAGATTATTGATATACAACCATTAAAAAAATATTTTTTTAAAAATAAATTAATTTGGAGAAGAATGTTCTTAATAATTACACACACACACACACACACACACACACACACACACACACACACACACACACACACACACACACACACAAGGGTGTCATTAATTTCTAAAATTAGCCTAAAATCTTTAAAATGTATAATGAACCTCCATGTATAAGCATACTACCTCCATTTTTGAGGATACTACATTTACAATTCCAAGCCACAATCTTATGGAGTCTAGGAAAAGATATTTACCAATCTATGAAATATTAAACTTGAATGCAGTAGCATATGATGTGACTTACACACATGTACATGTGCACGTGCACACACACACACACAAGATTAATGATATAATTCAAACTACTTACATATAGTAAATAGTTCTTGACATGGATAATATTTTCTTAAGTTCACATGTCCTCAGATTGGTTAGTAGAACATACAACCATGGTGATAACCACTTCAATGTCTTGTGGGATTCGCCTTGAGGATCTTATCAAATCATTATAAGGGAGAGGGATTTAATTTAAACAAACCATTAATATTGAGAGGTATATAAGATTGGGAGAAAGGATCATTTGGGGCCTTAGGACCGAATGGGATTGACCACATGTAACTTAAAAAATCATTTAAGTGCAAGGGAGTGAGATTTTTCCAATAAGAGCATAATTATTGTATACATTAGGTGCAGTACCCCATTAGCATGTAGATGGGGGGGACGCAGAGAGCGGAAAGGTGTGAAGGAGGACAATAAGGATGGAAAGGGGTGTAAGCTTTTGAGAGAGAGAGAGAGAGAGAGAGAGAGAGAGAGAGAGAGAGAGAGAGAGAGAGAGAGATCATATAGCTTTATTTGTGTGAAGCGGTTATTGTTAAATAGTAAGGGTGCTTGCACACCAAGTGCTCACTCATCAATTTTTTCTTTTCACATGTTTGTTGGCACTAACTATTAACCATATACCATGCCCAAAAATCACTCAAAAACATTGGAATGCACTTGACAAAGCATAGATCACATGGCAATAAATTTAGGGTTCAATTGAATATCATCATCCTAATATTCTCTTCTCTTTTTGTGAAATAGGAGTCTATAATAGTTGCTTGAGTAGGGTGTGTCTTTTAAGGTGATGTATGAGCATGGGGTTAAGGTGCCCAAAATTTTTAGGTACACGAATACATATGCTCTTATTCTCTATCTTCTCTCTCTTCTTGGAAAAGGTTATGAACTAGATAAGTGTGCTTCCTTTTGTCTCTATGTCTCTCTCTTCTCAATTGCATGATAAGAAGGCATTACTTTTCTCTCTCTCTCTCTCTCTCTCAATTGCATGATAAGAAAAAGCATTATTATTGTTCATGTATATATCTCTCTCTCTTAAGGACATTCTTCCTTTTATGAACTAAATTGCATGGTGATTTGCATCATTCTCATTCAAGGAGCTCGGGAATTTATTTGATCTTTTATTCAGATATGTAAGGGTTTGATTAATATTTATTATTTTTAGTCAAATTATTTTGTAGTTTTTTGGAAAAATATCCTTTTGGTTCAAATTTTGTAAACAAGATTGTGCATCTTCTATTAGTAGGGGTAACATCCTTTGATATATCCTCATCAAATATTACTGCTACATAATGGAGGACATTACTAATAGCACATGATCAAAACTATATAAAAGGCATTATGTATATTCTCCATTCTACCCTTTCATGTCTCAATAGAGAATAAGAAAGGATCCATAGACAATAATAATGATTTTCCTTGGGTATTACTCTATGAAGAGTGTCCATATGTCCTTCGTGATCAAAAGTGGTCAAATGGTTCTATTTTTTAAAAGATCTGTAAACCTACTATAAGACATCTTGATAAGGATTTTGTGTGACCCTTTTCACCTAGGCGTAACCCAAAGGCTTGTGCTTTGTTTGAGTCAATAGCCTTACATCCTTTCTTACAATTCTCTATAAAGCTATAGGAATCATCCCACACTATGTGGTTCTCCAATTTTTGGCTATTTATAAGGTGATATTCAACTACTCACATTTATTTGGAACATGACACCCATTTGCATAGATAGTGTATCAACCACATATGTTCCAAAATTGTATTTGAATTGTAGAGTAATTTTATCTATACTAGATTTATTACAAAGTCATTTGAGGAACTTGTAAAGCCTCGAAGCCTTCTATGCTCATCCATCTCATGGTACATTTAGCTTTTTGCTATTGCATCCATATGATTAGATCCATGAGCTTACAAAGGTTTCCATGACTTTAGTCCACTAACATTTGATATTTGTGTCTTAAGACCAATTGAATTTGTTAGCTTGAGTTCAATTTGGTGGTTATGCAAAAACTACTTAATAATCCTTGTAAATCATATGATACATTCTCTTAGGTTTTTTTTTCTTTCCATGTTGTGAGTTTTGTGTTTTTGTAAATTGTTTTATTCTACAAGTTTAGCTACCCTCTCGATAAGTATATGTACTAGAATATTTGTAATTTTGTACAACTGTAATCACCCTCCCAACAAGTAGATGTACTAGAGTTTATTAACCACCATCTTGATAAGTAGATGTGTGTTTGTAATCTCGATTTCCTTTTGGAAAAATTTAGAAGTTGATGGTTGGGCATAGTCAGGAGGTCAAGTCTTGTTGAGTGTTGCACATTCGTATATAGTACCCATATCTTCCATGCTCTTACTACTAGCCTAATTATAGTTATAGATCCAATTTTTGCAGACACAACTTATGTCTATTAGTGAGTTTTCCTCTATGTTTCAGATTTGTTTCAAACTTCCAGTTGTTATGTTATGGTACCTTCCCCCTACATTTTTTAATCTATACTTTCTCTTCTAACTGACTTTAGCTATACTTATGGTTTTAAAAGTTAAGCACCATCAATTTTTGTTTTAAAGGACCTATGTATGTGTTTTCATGTGTAGTCCAAATACCTTTCAAAAATGATAGGAAAGTTATATTTATTGGATTTTGTTATTTCCCTCTCGATTAGCTAAAGTCATCACCTACTTCATTTCTAATTTTGTGTTTTATGGTTTAGCCTCATTGAGTCATCACCTAGTGAGCTCTCTTGAGCCAATTTTTATGTTTGGCTTTACTTGTGCACCTAATGGAGTGCATAGACCTAGATTGTAGTATGTCGAAGAAGTATGTGATCTTAGTGACTAGTAGATGCCTAAAGTGTGACCTAAAGTGCTGTCAAAATGAATCACGACTAGAGATGCATATGAATGGAAGGTTGATGGTGACCCTAATATGCCCCTAGTAATTATCATTATCTAGACTTCATATGGATGTGGATGAGTTGCCTAAAGGTGAGGTGCATGCCTATCTAATGAGCTTATATGTGATCTATGTTTAGTATGGATTATGTGTAAGTAACTCTAATGAAGATTATTTTAGATAAAGTAGGAAACATCCTGTAACATGGGATAAGTGAAATGCCAATTTCAACATTTGTTGTATTGAGTTTGCATAGTACTACAGTTTTTGGGAATTGATAGTTTACTTGAGAAATATTATTGTTGGTGTGCTAATCTTCTTTCTATTATGAGCTTGGCCATGTGACCATGCTAAACATCTATTCTTAGAATATGGTTGGCTCATGTTATTAAGGAAAATATTATTATTTCATGGTAAATATTGATGTTGCCATGGTGATTAATCTAAACAACTCCATCAATTGCATTTAGTAACAAATTTCACAGAAGCATGCCATTCTTAAACATTATTGGAATTCCATTTAATCAGTCTTAAGTTATGTTGATTTTGGGTTGCAGTTCCCTACATATGAAGTCTTAAAAAACTAGAAGATCAACCTGCAAAGTAGAAAAATAAAATTTGAAACATTAAAACTAAATCTAATAAAATTGCCCTCTACTTTGATGGGGCCTACAAGTGTATTAAAAAGAGGGTGATAGTAGGAATAGTGGTGTTCAGTCTCAAAGGCTGCAAACTTTATGGAGAAGGTATTACCCTAGAGGATGCCCATTCTAATGCTAATCTGGCTTGTAAAAATGATAACTTATCCGTGAAAATGAGAGAAACTAAAACTCTTATGAGGAAGCTACAAAAAGCCCAAATCTATTTTTTTGCCAAGGCGCATAAACAGCGACTCAGATGCTCTAGTAGCTGAAGATTTGAAAGAGGTAATGGTGGGCATCATTGCAATAAAGATCCCCTTGTTTCAGGGTAAGTTTCAACTACAAGATGTTCTTTATTTTCTTAATCATGGTGAGGCACCTACACATATGAGTAAGAGTGAAAAAATGTGGTTGCCTACTAAGGCCACTAAATACCGCTTGATAAATGATATGTTGTATTGCAAAGGAAAGGATGCAATTCTTAGAAGGGTGCCAATAGCAAAGGAGACTATGGCTGCGATTAAGAGCTACCATGAGGGGGTTTGTGGTGGACATTCTGCTCAAGAAATAACCAGCAAAAAGATTCTCCAAGCCGGTTTTGTGTGGCCTAATCTGCATCGAGATGTGCAACATTGGTGTTGCACTTGTGATGCTTGACCAAAGGCCGGACCAAGGAGGCTAGTGCATGAGGAACAAAATCCCATAACTACGTATGGCCCTTTTGAGAAATGGGGGATTGATGCAATAGGGCCACTCCCATGAACTCAAACTGGCAAGGAATACATCATAATGGGTATGGACTGCATGAGGAGGTGGGCAGAGGCTTCACCAACTAGTAGGATCACAGCCCAAGAAGTGGGAAAATTTGTGTTTGAAAATATTTGTTGTAGGTTTGGCACGCCTTTAGAATCTATCTGTGAACGGGGTCTTGGTTTTTGGGCTAATCTAGTGCGGGAGCTAATGGGAAGGCTAAAAATCAAGCGCATGCATTCTACTTCCTAGTGTAATGGTTTGGTCGAAAAGGTTAATGGGCTGATTTGTAAGATAATTACCAAGAAAGTACAGGTGCACCCTAAGCAATGGGATAAAAAATTGAGTGCAGCTCTTTGGGCCTACATGACTTCATTCAAAACCTCACATGGCTATACTCCATTTTACCTCGTTTATGGCCAAGAGGCTTTGCTTCCTATAGAGGTAGAATTGGCCAACTTACATGTTTTAGTAGCCAGTTGAGAGAAGAATCAAGATAAGAAGTTAGAGGAAAGGATCTTGGATCTAGAGAGGCTGTGGAGCTAGACAGAGAAGGAGCAGTCCAACACTATTCTATGCAGGCTAAAGAGAGGGGGAAGACATTTAATAAGAAGCTGGCTAGTAAGCACATAAGGGAAGGATCACTTGTGCTACGCTATGATAACCACTTTGAAAATAGAAAGAATGCTAAACTTGTGTTCAAGTGGGAAGGGACATTCATGATCATAAGGAGATATCCAAATGGTAGATATAAGCTAGGTGGGATGGGAGGGTTCACAAGACAAGGGTAAATGGATGGCCACTCAAGCCTTATTTTCAAAGAATTAGGGACACTTTGAAGTAGTCATATGATGAAGAGCCACCAATGAGGAGATGCAGTTCTCCCTGCTCTATTGTATCATCATTAGCAAGCTAGAGGCATGAATGCCTCTAGCCTAAGGGGAGCGCTTATGATCCGGGCTTTTGACAAATCAAATTTCTACCACAAAATTTGGCCAAAACCCCTATCAAGAGCATTACCCATAGCTTAAACCCTATATCTTATCACTTTGGGTGTACTCTTCAAGCACTAAGTATTCTACATTGCTTCTCGATTATGATAACTCTAGAAAGTGGAGAAATAAGTTCTTAGGAGGGATGTCAATGTAAAGGGTAAAAGGGATGGGTTGTCTTAGTGAAGATGAAAATGGATTACACCTAGGGGTTGAGAGAGTACATAGATTTTTTCAAAGGACTAGCTTCCAACTACACGTGGGTTCCACTTGCCTCACCAAGATTTGAGATCTATCACCATCATTAGAGGACACCTTACCCTTGTACACAAGTCAATGTCCACATCATGGTGTCATTTGGATCTTACACAAAAGCTTACAAGCAAGGACCCCCTCTATCACATGACTATATGTATTTATATGTATATAAGAAACTAAAGTCAAAGTAGATTTTGGAAGCCGTTTTTTATAATTTCAATAAATCCCAGGGAAAATCAAATTTCAAGAAGATTCCCATGCAATTCAACTACTTTCAACCTGTGTATAAAGTTGCAAAAGAAACTTTTTGCAAAGAAATTAGGAGCCCTCACCTCTCTTAACCTTCCACATCAACTTCATTTCCTTTAAGATGGGCTGCAAATTCTCTCTCGTAAAGTTGTGTTTTGGATTTTTCCATTCTCTTTGAGGAAAGGGATGTCCTAGCCCATCCTCCCTCTAGCTAGGTGGTGCCCTTATTTAGCTCTCTTAGTGAGGATTGGAGGTGGGGTGGGTAAGAGGCAACCCACTCATCTTTTCAGCTCTCAGCATCATCTTCTGATACCACATGAGCTACACATCTTGTATGTAAAGAATATATATTCATATACTAGCTTCTCAATTATTCCAACCAAACAATACAATGCGCAAAAGTGAACCCTTGTTAGTGGTATTTCCAAAATAGGGTGCCTGTTTAGATCCACTAAAACTAGCATTCCATTTCTCATGACTTTCTGATCATGTGTTGGAGCACCTTGTTGTCCTGCATTGGCAAGCCGTTCTTTCTTTCTATCTTTCCCTTTCTTTTCCTAGTTTGCATGTAGTATGTGCATGGAAATTTTGCATTCACTACATTTGATAAACCAAACATAAACTTCAATGTTTTTAAATCACCTATAAGATGCCATTCAACTTGATAGTCCCAAAACCCCTCAATGTGTAAAATTGCTATATTAGTTTTCTAGTGAATAATACTAGGGATATTAGTGAGGTTGGAAGAAGCTTTAAGTACTTCATAGTTTTCCTTTGGTACTTCAAATGTTCAAAGCCACCATATTTCATTCTCTAATTGCACACTGAAGTATAAAGGATGGTTTTCATCGATATTGGGATCCAATGCTCATTTCATAAGTGTTTACACCCGTTCAAGTTTTTTCCCCTTAATAATCTCACTCTCATCAAGTTTGAGAACAAACTTACACTTGCCTTTACATTCCTCCATAGACATATTGTAGAACTTGACCATAGTAATCTGAACCCTACATATATCCAATACAAAGTTGTTGGATGCATTCAATACAAAGGCAACTTCCTTGAATCCATACTTCAATATTTGTGTGTTCTAGATGCATTGGCTCACCAATTAGTTCTAAAACTTTCTCATTTAGTTGCTTTTGAGCTTTCTTTACATGAAATGGTTTTGGCAAAGGCATTACTCACTTAGTTTTGAAGACTTACTTAAATCCTGTATCCAATTGTTGATAGAGTATACTATATGACTGAGAACTCATTTCCACCTTGTCACATAATCCCTTAGCACATGTAGTAGTAAAAAAGTTGCTCATATCCCTAAGATGTTCACTTACAACACCATCTACAATGTCCTTGTATTTACGATTTTTCAATTCATTTTTTTACCATATCCTTGCTTAGGATTTTGGCAATAGTATCATTCTTTGCATGAGGGAACACGTTTTTCATTGTAGCAAATTGATCATATATCCATCTATGATATTGTCCACTTCCTTTGGTTAATTGATGAATTGGTTTGATTAGTTGGATGCACCGGCATGCTTCTGTGGTTCTTAAAATGGGCCCAATCTTCAAAGTTTTTGTGAGCTTGGTATTTATGTTTCGATTCTTCTTCTCTAAGTCCATAACTTTAGACTGTTACTCCATATTCTGCACATGTGTAGCATGCATAACATCTTCAATGATAGGCATTGCTTATTGTAGGCTTTGATTCTCCCTATCCTTTTCTCAACCAATAATCTATCCTTTTCTATCGAAGTCTACATATTCCCTTGTAATCTTTTCTAGAGATTTTTCAAGGCTTGATGAACCCATGCTAATCCTTGTATGATAATTCTACATTTGTATCCATACAATCCTTCATTGGCTTCACAAAAAAACTTTACAAATGATGTAAGCCCTTCAAATTGTGGTGGCCTTTGAGTGACTAGATTGGGTGGATAAATGTACCCATCAACCCAAAAGTCCACATTTTTTTCCATGAATTTCTTTCTTATTGCATCATGTATCTTATCGCATGATCCCTTTCCACAATTCTTTTTAACATTGGTACATATTCATCCTCCAATTGAAAGTGAATATCTCTCTTTCTCTTGGTATGTCATGCACCTGCATTCTATAAAAAGAAAAATGTATGCTAGTTTAAACTTGCTTTTAATCTACCTCTAATTAGCATCAAATCTTATCTTCTATTCTATCCAAAATATTCACACACACACACACACACACAACAAGAATTGATCAAAGATATTTAAAATCATTTATACAGAAGCTTGGCTACTAGAGAACAATAACATAATCTTATCTTCTATCCTTATTTACTCTCTACCAATCTATCACTTATTTTCTTAGTTCATCTCACAAAGTCCTCTCTCTTTCCCCCCTTCTCCCTCTCTCTCTCTCGCTCGCTCTCTCTCTCTCTCTCTCTCTCTCTCTCATATATATATATATATATATATATATATATATATATATATATATATATATCTGAATTGATGCTTAAGGATATGATTTTTTGGACAAGTATATGCCTAAGGATATGCTCCATTTTTAGAGAAAATAGAATTGTACTTTTTTATTTATGAGGATTTTCAGAAAAAGTAACCTTATCCTCTATAGTTTGGGAATAAAATAATAGGTAAAATCTATTGAAAAATACAACTACGAGATTCACTTGATTGTAGAAGATCTCTTTTTATAATATTGTTTTGGAATCTCTTTTTAGAGAGAGGGGTGAGAACAACCCATTAAGGGGCAAAAAAGAGAGTCCATATTTCTCCTAATGATTATCGTCCCCCAATAATTTTTTTTAATTCTGTATGTATGAAGGGCATTGCAAATTCGAATATCTCAAAGCCTAGCTAGCAATATGATTCTTAAAAACAACACAACTAGGAAGACTCTACCATTGTCTATCAACATGGTAGAAATGAAAGAGCTCCATGAGCCCAAGGTCAACGTGGTTATCCAGTCAAGTAAGAAGCTCAAAGGCAAGGAGAAGAAGACCATGAGGATCATTATTTTACCCTACCATTCCAATCATCTCTCTTCAATTTTAGAATTGGGTCATCAATAATATTCTAGTGGACAATGAGTCCAGAGTCAACATCATCATTCTCGCCACTTGTATACGTTTTGGACTAATAAAATCGGAGCAAATCCCATTCTTGGTCTGAATGGATAACCAACAAAGAGTGCAGTCACTTACCATCATCCGATCCATTATCATAAAGGTTTCTAGTGTGCCATTTCCAATTTCCTTAGTAGTACTCAACATGAAGCATGCATGTGAAGATTAGTGTCTACCTATTGCTTGGGCAACCTTCCTCAGTTGTGGCAAGAAAGAATGGGTCACTCACATTTGGGATTTTGACTGGCTAACCATTAAACCACGTCATAATAAAATTTGGATATTTTGAAATAGAATTCTACCTCCATCAGCACTCTATAACAACGAGTCATGTCACAGAGATAGTCAACATGGTGGATAGCCTAGACAATAATGATAAAGATGTGTTTTTGGTAGTAAACATCCATTTACAATCATTTTTCTTGACAGATGTGTTGCAAATCAATCAATAGTACTTGGATTCCCATTCTCCACTTATCCATACCCAAGATCCAAACTCAACCCAACACCAAAATCTTGATGATGAAAAAATCCACAATCTGGATTCTGAAGAAGAAGTGGCTCAAGCTATAGCTATACTTGACTATGAAATTTCTAATGTGCTTAGATAAGAGAGAGAAGTAAAAGTCCAAATACAAAAAGTTACACAATGTTGGGGTAAAGGCGCCTCCGCCATGCCGCCCCGTGTATTACTACACTGACAGTACCCGCCACTGCACACTGCAGGTGGCGGGCGCCCGTCACGTCACTTTATTCTTTACATTCATTTTTTAGTGACTAGTAAATAAAGGAAGGCCCGGTCACACATTGTGATTGTTGGAGTTCCCATTTCTTGTCTCTCTCTTTCTTGCTCTTGCTCTCCCGCCATAGCTTGTGTGCAAGCTTCGATCCTTCTCCCCTTTCAACTGGTATCAGAGCTTGGCTTCCTCTTGTTCGAGCTTGACTCGGTGCTTCTCTACCTTCATATCGACTCCCTTCACGCATTGGATTTCCATCCCAGCAGCCATATCCGATCTCCCCGAGCTCCCATCACTCCTCGGCTTCCCAAGCACCTTCCCGGCCTATTGAGGCACCTTCAAGGCATTGATACTGAGGTATTTGATCACTCTTTCAGGCTTTTATTTCAGTCTACAGGTTGCAAACAGCAAGGGCAGCCATGGCTTTAAACCCTTGAAGCTTATTCTCCTCATATTGTGCCTTACACCTATCAAGGCTTAAAGAGGCTTGTCATAGGCCTTTGATAGGCCCTTCTTGAGCCCCCCATTACCCCCTTTTCAACCCATGTGGAGCAGCAGCAAGTTCAGCACCAACAAGGCAGATTGCACCATTTTTTTCCAGGTTGTTAGCACTCGGCTACTTCAGCTCCACACTTGGCCATTGCTTCTTGCTCTCTACCTTGATCAAGAGGGCTATAGACTTCATGTTTGATGTCATTCAAGCTTTGGGCATTGGTCTTGATCATTCGGGGCTGATTTCTTTAGATTTGGGACTATCATAAATTGTCATAACAGGCTGAAAACAAGGCAGCACCATTGGCATTAGCATTTGTTGCTTATACTCCATTCCGGTTGTGCTATTTGATGCCCGTATGCGGTCTACATGATGCCTAGTGCCTTGGGAATGTATGCACATGATTATGCCATGATTTTGGCCTGAAATATTGGATGATTTGGGACTCTTATTTATTGTTATACAGTGCTGGAAATAGGGCAGCCACACTTGGCATTGGCATTTGATGCTTATACTCTACTCCGGTTACCTTGTTTGATGCCCGTATGCGGTCTACATGATGCCTAATGTCTTGGGAATGTATGCATTTGATTTTCCCATGATTTGGCATTGTTTTTGGGCTGGAAATTGACAGTTTTGGACTGTTTAGAGCTGCTGTACATGAGTGGGTTGAAGCTCATTTGTCACATGTATTGCTTCTCTATTGATACCGGATGTATGCTATGGGTTATGTCATGATGTATTACACTTTGGGGATCGACTTCGAACTCATGATCGTGATTCCGAAATGCTTTTGAGCATCGCATTTTCTCCGTTGTTATTGGTTTGTCATTGACAGTTTGGTCGACTTGACTGGCATTTGGACTGCTTATGCCTATTGTCTGTACTTGACGGATAAGCTCTATGCATTACATGCTTTGGTCCGTGGTTGATGCCTCTTAGTTCATCCATGCTTGACAAATATTTTGGAGCTCTGATTTGGATGTTTTGAGCACTTCTGACTCACAGGGATATTGACTTTGGCTTGCTACTGGATGTATTGACTTGACAGAGATCTTGCCATTGGGATTATGTCTTGCTTGGTGGTTGCTACATCAGTTGCTTCATGTATGTTATGCTCTTGGGAAGCGTATGACGCATTGAATTGGTCACTTGTCACTGGTACTTTGTCTTGGGTTGCTTGAGCCCTTAAATTGATTGTACGCCTTTTGTGCCAGTGGGAGCATCTTGCATGCTTACTTGACCTTGAGCAGGGATTACATGATATTGGAGCAGTCTATGTCATTGAGCAGTTATGGATGTATTGAGACTTTGGGATTATATTCCGACAATTGGATGTTGCATTGAGTATATGTCTTGGTTCACAGGATGCTTATGAGCTGAGTCTCAATTTTGGATCCGCTTTCTTTTGAGCAGACACCTATTTGTGTCAGGTTTTGGCAGTTGGTTCTATATTTTTCCTAGATTGTTTGGGGTGTGCCTCTTACTGGCAGATGCTATTTGGCATCTCTCGGTGTTATGCTCATGTATTTTCACTGTCATTTGGCTTTCCTTTGTCCTCTTTATGCTGGCTTTGGACCTAGCATTGTTTAGTTGACATTAGATCCAGTTTTGGGACAGTTTGCTCTCATTATTGCAATTCTGAAATTTATTACAACAAGCATTTATTGGTGGACTGAGCAATATTTTTTATGCTGAAATATCCTGATTTGGTGTACCGCACCTAGTACTAAGTAGGCAGTATCTTTTGGCACACTTTTCTCGCCATTTGGAGCTCATTTCAGTGGATTTTGGGCATTTTCTGCAGTAAAACAGCCAACAGTTTTACATTGTCTGTGCATTTCCAGCCTGCATTATGGCATCCTCTTCGACTGATAATGCCATATTTAACATCACAAAGTTGGATGGTACCAACTAATCTTATTGGAAGAGTCAAATTTGACAGGTCGGTGTGCAGAAATCTTAGATTAAGCCACTTCGGTTGAGTGGGGAGTAGCTTGAAACTATGGACAATGACGACTGGCTTGAACTTGATGAGCTATGCAAGTCCATGATTGTATTGTCTCTCACTGAACAGGTACATTATAATGTATTTGAGGAAGCACAGAGTGCATGGGATCTATGGAATAAGATCAAGAATCTTTATGATAAAAAAAGTCCGGCAAGTCAGATTTACTGGTTGAAGCAGCTTATGGATCTGCGCATGAAGGATAATGCGACTATGTCTGCTCACTTGAGCCAGTTCCATGCTATACTGAAGAACCTGACTTCGCATATCACCTTTGGAGAGGAAGTAACTCCTCTTTTCTTTCTTGGGACTCTGAATGAGTCATGGGATGTATTCCGCACTGCCCTATGTGCCTCTAGTGATACTCTGAAACTGAATGTTGTTGAGAGTGCTCTTCTGCAGGAAGAGGTTAATCGCAAAAACTTAGATGCCTCTCGTGTTTCACATGCTTTGATAGTTAGAGGCAGGAATGACAAGAATGATCGTGGTAATAACCGTGGCTGTGACTCGCAGAAGGGTCGGTCAAAATCTCGTGGAAAGTCGCGTGGGCGCAACACTAATGTCACTTGTCATCATTGTGGGAAAAAGGGCCATATCAGACCACAGTGTCATGAGTTGCGCAATGAGAAGCACAAGGATAAGGGCAAAGAGAAAGTGCAGGAGAAGTCCTCTGATCGCAGCATAGTACCTGCAAAGTCCAGCGTCAAGATTGAAGAAATTAATGTCATGTAGACCGAGGATTCCGATGGTAGTGATGAGCTCATACTTGCAGCTAGTTCTTTTGATGCTTCATACTTGACTAAGACACCTAGTATGTATGCAGAGTACTGGTTACTGGATTCAGGTGCGTCCTTCCATGTGACGCCTTACCATGAGTGGTTTCACTCTTATCGTACTGTATCTGGATGAGTCAGACTTGGAGATGACAGGTCTCTTGATATTGTGGGCTGTGGAGATATTCAGTTGCAGTTTTCCACTAGCAGTTTCTTTTTGCTCAGGGATGTACATCATGTACCTGCGCTTATGCGCAGTCTTATGTCTGCAGGATAGTTGGATGATGCAGGGTTTCATGTCTGTTTTGGGGAT
This sequence comes from Lygodium microphyllum, assembly GCF_053477565.2. NCBI lineage: Eukaryota > Viridiplantae > Streptophyta > Polypodiopsida > Schizaeales > Lygodiaceae > Lygodium > Lygodium microphyllum. Next base: position 76,386,830 of record NC_141141.1, read on the forward strand.
TCTGCCTGGAAGATTACCAAAGGCAGACTTGTGCTTGCTAGAGGCGCCAAGGCTGGCAGCCTCTATCCTCTTGTTGTATCTGGGTCTTCTGTAGACCATGTTTTGGCAGTGGGCTTTATCCCACATGTATCACTTTGGCATGCCCGTTTGGGGCATATGTCTTTGAAGGGAATGAAAATGTTATCTGGTTTGCAGTATCTTCCGCCTTTGGACTATGCACGTTTTGACTCGTGTGATCATTGTCTTTATGGTAAGCAGAATAGGTCTACGCATAAGAAATCGGGTAGGCCATGCATGAGTGAGCCCTTGGCTTTGGTGCATTCAGATGTTTGTGGGCCCATGCCGTGTATGTCTATGGATGGTGCGAAGTACTTTGTTACCTTCATTGATGATTTTTCTACCAAAGTGTGGGCTTATCCCATAAAGCAAAAGTCCGATGTCTTGGCAGTCTTTCAGCGTTGGCTTGCTCTCGTTGAGAGCCAGACTGGGTATAGGCTGAAATGCCTTAGGACTGACACTGGGGGAGAATATGTCTCACGTGCTTTTGAGCAGTTTTGTGATGACAGGGGTATTAAGCGTCAGTTGACCGCCCCTTACACCCCTGCCCACAATGGTTTGGCTGAGCGCATGAATAGGACTATTTAGGAGCGTGTCCGCTCTATGCTTAGCCATGCAGGCCTACCACAGAGCTTTTGGGCTAAGGCAGTTAGTATGGCAGTGTATATCATAAACCGATCACCTTCTAGTGGATTGGATTTCCAGGTTGTAGAGGAAGTTTGGGCTGGTAAGCCACCCTCTTATGCGCATCTCCGTGTCTTTGGATGTTAGGCATTCTGCCATGTGCCCAAGGACAAGAGGAGTAAGTTGGATCCAAAGAGCATTAAATGCATCTTTCTTGGTTATGGTGATTCAGGAGAGATGGGCTATCGCCTATGGGATCCGCAGGCGCGGAAAATAGTACGCAGCCATGATGTAGTCTTCCATGAAGACAAGATGCACAGGCAGCCTGAGAAAGTGGTTGAGATCCGCAGAGTGATCTTTCAGGAGGAGCCTAGAGCTCCTGCATAGCCAGTTGGACAGTCTATAGCTGCAACAAATGGTCATGGTCAGGGTGTTGGACAGGCAGCTGGGCAGGTAGCAGAGCCTGGTATGAGACGATCTACTAGAGACAGATGTCCACCTGATAGATTTCAGCCCTCTATGCATTATATTTTGGTTACAGATGCAAGAGAGCCTTTCACTTATGATGAGGCTATGCGCAGGGGTGACAGTCACTCCTGGGAGAGGGCTATGCACTCTGAGATCGACTCCTTGCATAAGAATGAGACTTGGGATTTGGTTGCCTTGCCTAAGGGCAAGAAGGATTTGCCATGCAAGTGGGTGTACAAGCAGAAAAGTACCCCTGGACATCCCAAGCCAGCATACAAGGCTAGATTGGTAGCAAAGGGTTTTAAGCAGGAGCATGGTGTAGACTTTGATGAGGTCTTTTCTCCTGTGGTTAAGATGACCACCCTGTGCTTGGTCTTGGCTTTGGTTGCTCAGCTTGACTTAGATCTATATCAGATGGATGTCAAGACGGCTTTCTTACATGGAGACTTCCACGATGAGATCTATATGGAGCAGCCTAAGGGCTTTGCAGAACCTGGCAGGGAGCACCTAGTGTGCAAGTTGAAGAAAAGTCTTTATGGCTTGAAGCAAGCACCTAGGGAATGGTATCATAAGTTTGATGCCTTTATGTAGTCACAGGGCTACAACAGGAGTGCTATGGATGCGTGTCTTTACACGAAGAAAGCCCGTGATGGTTCATTGCTTATTTTGGTACTCTATGTGGATGGTATACTGATAGCAGGGAAAGCTCACGATGAGCTAGATGTTCCTAAATCTCAGCTGAAGAAGAGCTTTGAGATGAAGGATTTGGGACAGGCCTCTCACATACTTGGTATGCGCATTAGACGCGACAGGCATGAAGGACTCCTCTACTTGTCACAGAGGGAGTATATTCATAAAGTCCTTGAGCGCTTCCGTATGCAGGACGTAAAGCCTATTGGATGTCCATTGCCTTCTTATGTGAAGGTATCACAGGCCGATTGTCCGCAGACAGATGAGCAGAGGGCCGAGATGGCCCAGATCCCTTATGCTTCAGCCGTGGGCAGTTTGATGTATGCCATGATAGCCACTCGTCCAGATATTGCCTTTGCAGTTGGTGTTGTGGCACGCTATATGGCTACACCTGGTAGGAAACATTGGGATGCCATGAAGGGTATCATGAGGTACCTAAAGGGCACAACAGATATGTGTATTTGCTATGGCAGCCAGGATACAGGGATCGTGGGGTACACTGACTCCGATTATGCAGGACATGCAGATAGTAGGAATTCCACTTCTCGCTACGTATTCACCTATGCTGGAGGTGTTGTCTCTTGGATGTCTAGGGTTCAGAAGTGTACGGCTTTGTCTACCACTGAGGCCAAGTATGTTGCAGCCACTGAGGCTTGCAAGGAGGCCATATGCCTAGGCCGTCTAGTTGTTGAGCTTGGGATTGATGCTATACCTACACTGCATTCGGATTCTATGAGTGCCATTCAGTTGGCTAAGAATCCGGTCTTCCATGCGAAGACAAAACACATTGAGGTGAGGTATCACTTCATACGTGGTGTCGTGGAGGACAAGTCTATTGACCTTGTCAAGATCTCCATTGATGAGAATCCTACAGATCTACTCACGAAAAGCCTCACTACTGAGCGCTTTGCCTTCCTCAGGAAATTGATGGGCGTTGGATGAGATGTTGCCTTTCCTCATCCCTTTTACCTATGTACAGTTGTACTGTCTTTTTCTTTTCTTTCTCTCTCACTGGGGCAAATTCGCCTTTAAGTGGGAGGTTGTTGGGGTAAAGGCGCCTCCGTCGTGTCAACCCGTGTATTACTACACTGACAGTACCCGCCACTGCACACTACAGGTGGCGGTCGCCCGTCACGTCACTTTATTCTTTACATTCATTTTTTAGTGACTAGTAAATAAAGGAAGGCCTGGTCACACATTGTGACTGTTGGAGTTCCCATTTCTTGTCTCTCTCTTTCTTTCTCTTGCTCTCCCACCATAGCTCGCGTGCAAGCTTCGATCCTTCTCACCTTTCACACAACTCACAAAGAAGACCCCCCAAAACAGTCTACCTTGGTCCAAAACAAACAAAGGCTATAAAGATCAATGCTCACTTGCAACTTAGCTTCCACACTAGCTAATTTCTCTCATGATAGAATTAAAAAACATTTTCACCTAGGATTACTTTGAAATGAAGGGACTAGATCCCCACTTTTAGCAGCACCAAATTCCCCTCAAACCGAATGTTATGCGAATTTGCATGTATAGATACCAAATGGGTCCTCACATGGCAAAGCTAGTTAAAGAAGAGTTAGTCAATCGACTCCTCCAAGTTGGCTTTATCACTCCACTGGATAAGGTAGAATGGATCTCATCCATTATCATTGTCCCTAAGAAAAGAAAGAAGCTCATGATTTATGTAGATTAGAGGGAGCTGAATGATACAACTATTCTAGATTTGTTCCCCTTTACTTACCTTGACAACATTCTTGATGAGGTTATTTGTCAAAAGATGTGTTCCGATGGATTTAGTGGCTACAACTAGGTCTAGATTTCTCTGGAGGATCAAGCTATAACTTCTATTATCATGGCCTAGGGTTTATTTATATGTATCGTAATGTGGTTCAGGCTGAAGAATACCCCAACTTCTTTTCAGCGGCATATACAAGAAATATTTGGGCCCTAGTTGATAGACTTCATGCATGTATTCTTAGATGACATCAATGTTATTGGCACACTCCTGCTTTCCTTGCATAATATTTGGCTCTATTTCACTTGATGTCCAGAAGTCTGTCTAAGTCTAAACCCCATCAAATGTGTCTTTGTAGTGACATGTGGTGTTCTTTTGGGTTACATTATTTTTGGTAATGGCATTGTGTGGATCCCAACAAGGTACCTACCATTATGCTAACCTACATTCCTAATTCTCCAATTGGGGTGCTATGGTTTCTAGGGCAAGTTTGTTGGCATGGATGGTAGTTGCACCTCCTAGCCTTTGTGGCTATCCCTCTCAATCGGTTAGCCCACACTCTCAAAGTATCTTTTGCTTGGAACAATCCAATAGACCTTGCATTTTGACATCTCTAACTAATCCTATCAAAGGCACCCTATTGCACTTGACAAAGCATTTTTAAGTATTTGTGGATGCCTCAAATATGGCAATAGCGAGTATAATTGTGGTGGAAGAAGATGCTAATGGCTAGTTCCAATCAATTTTATATGGGAGCAGATGGTTTTCTACTTTGTTGAGAAAAAATATTATGTAATAGAAAGAGAATGCCTCAAAATTATCTATTATGTGAAGAAATTCTACCATGATCTATTTGGCCATTCCTTTATCTTTCATGTGGATCAATCAGCTCTCATATATTTGGTTAAGCAAACTAATGTCACAGGAAGACTAGCCCAATGGATTCTCTTACTCCAAGAATTTAATTTCAAGGTCATGCACAAATGTGAAACACAACATGTGATTGTATACTTATTGTCCCAACTTGATTCTAGAGAAGCTCCACTCGATCTAGATGATGAATTTCTAGATGCCCAACTATTTCATGCAACAACTGATATACTCAACTTGAACACTCCAATCCTCCCTAGATGTGGTATGAGGAATTGCAAGTCTTTTTAGACTTAGAAAAAATCCCAAAAAAAATTCTAATCGACTTGCACAAACCATTGTCTCTTTCAAGCCAGCATTTTGAATCTATCCTAAGCTAGCTCTATCCAATGGAACATTGTTCAGATTGTTGCAACACGTTGATCTCTTTATGTAGAAACATATTCATGAAAGAAGATCATTAAGGTATTGTAGGAGATCAATTTTTAGTAGATATTACAATCCAACAAGTAAGACTATGATGGCCTATCATTCATGCATATTTTCATTGATGCATCCAAAAGTGTGATGCATACTAGTAGCTTAGTCAATCATTATCCCAGGATTGATTGCCCCTTCACTCTATCATGTTGCTAGATCCCTTTCAAAAATGGGGACTTGGTTCTATTAAACTTTTGGCAACCTACGCCAAAAATTGTATATTTTGATAGCAACAAACTACTCCACCAAGTGGATCAAAGCATGGGAACTACTAAATAGTTCAGCACAGATAGTGGAAAAGTATTTCTTTAAAGACATATTTACCTTCTATTGTTGTCTAGTTGAATTATTCAGTGATGGAGGGAGTCATTTTGTAAATAAGGTCATCAAGTACATTACTTCTTCCTTCATGGTAATTCATAAAAAATTGTAGCTATCTTATTCGCAAACCAATGGCCTTACCAAGTCCATCAACAAGGATCTATGCAAAATACTTACAAACCTAGTTGAGTATCACAAGAAAGATTGGGATACCAAGCACCCAATGACACTTTGGGCTTACTTCACTTTCTTTAAAGTAGTAACAAGTCTCACTCCATGTGGGCTTTCCTTTGGTATTGAGGCAATTACACCTCTAGAACTTATGGTCCCTAATCTACAGATTACTGTGAAAGTTCCCCCTTCATCGGAGTGAAGAATCCCATCCCTTCTAATTGAATAATCTCAAAGCATTAGACAAGTACTGGATTCAGAGTTCCCTTCTCCTATCTCCGAAGTCCAGTCTAGGCTAAAATACCAAGCATATCACCTTTGAAGAAGTAGATCTTTGAGTGAGGAAAAGAAGTGTTGGTCTTCCAAACTTGGATGGGCAAACTTAACACAAAATTTGAAGATGAGGTGGAGAAACCCATTTTTGATCTTCCATACAACCACAAGTAATTATTTTTATCTTTTCAACTTATAAGGAAAACCCCTTCCTTATCATGTCAATGAGTTCTGATTGTCGCACTTCTATGTGGAGAAACTCGTGTGCTCCTTCTCGCCCACTCAAGAGTGCCATCCTAACCCAAATTAATCCTGATACCATTATTTATAGTAGTGATGTGGCCCTTATTAATTATCCCTCATCATGCCATTATGTGATTCTTATTATAGGTGGCGGTGTCGTATTGCTGCGCATTCGAGGTGTGTAAACCACCCAAAAGTAGTGCATGGGATTTGGTACTTTGTACATATTTAGTTATTGTGATTACATTTATTTTCTGCGTATGAGTATAGTAGCGAGTATGAAGGATTGCTTTCAGTCTATGTTGAACAGGATCAAGGAGACAAGACATTACAATTATTCAAACAAATGCATGAGGAGGATATCTTTTTGGATAGTATCACAATTGTCTGCACCTTAAAAGCTTGTGGCATGGCTGGAGCTATAAACAAGGGCCAAGAAATACATGCTGAGATAAGATAGGGCTATTGAAGACAAATGTGGATGTGGGTATTGCATTAATTCATATGTATGCTAAATGTGGCTGGCAGAGGCACACAATGTTTCCTTATCGAGATCTAGACACATGGAATGTCCTAATCACAGGATATGCACAACTTTTGAAAGGCCACGTTATAATTCTGAAGTGATCTTTTGCTTCATCATGTCGAATGCATGAATCATGCGATGACATAGATTTTCTGAGTCAAGTATCATATCTATGTTGCGAGAATAACTATGATGACCTTTCCCATGAAGTTTGAATGTGGTTAAACTTAAAAAAGGGAATCACAAACAGGGCGGATCTCTGTAATTGGGAAATAGAGCTACGAAGGCTAAAGAGGGGATTTTGAAAGGTTAAAGAAGGAGGGAAAAGGAGAGCTGTGCTTTGAGGGGAAAAAGGAGAAGCTTTTGGAGCTATTTTGAGAAGGAGGTATTTTGGGGGGAAGGGAGGCTCCTCAATCGAATCAAGGCGGAAGGAAAAGCATCGCAAGAAAAGGGGAGCTTGGCAATTTTTGGGAGGATCCGAGGAATCATGATGTTGAAGATGAAGAGGATGATTTTCTGTATGGGAAGAGGAGGATGGTGCGCATGCGTTTCAGGAACATCAAAGATAGAATGCTAAATGAGGAGGAGTGGCGGGGAATTTCTGCTCCGAGTCTCTTATCTTGAAATCCACAATGAGGTTATGAAGGAACAGATGTTAACGGAATCTAGGAGGAAGTGGTGCTCTCTCCTGCTCATGGTCTCTATTTGATTGCTACGGGAGAAGAACATCGCCTTGTAGGATCTACGAGGAAGAAAAAGGGGAAGCTTTTTCAATTGGGGGAGATATACTAGACTCTGGGCTCACAATGCGACTGGTTTTCTCTGCTACCTCGACTAAGAGTATGTTTTGACTTGAAGGAATGAGAGGGATGGTCGAAGGTACTCTGGATTGCGAGCGAAGACTCCACGGCTGCAGAACAGAAGACAGATCTTTCAAATCCCAACATTGGAGAGACGAAAAAGGGAGAAAAGGGGTACTCTGTGGCTGAACATTTTGAGGAGCTCCACGAGGAACAAAATAGGCTCGAAGACAGAGAATTTGACTGGGAGGAAATGAATGAGACGAATCTCAAACAAAAGGGCATCGCTGTCTTCTTCAAGGGGGCGCATGCGTATAACTGGGATCTTGGCTCAGGAAGGGAGCAAAGACAGTAGTCTTCACAAATGTTTGGAAGTTTGATGGTGATAAGTTTCGCTGGATTACTAGTGGAGAGTACATTCAAATGAGTGGCCGTGCTGGACGCAGAGGGCTGGATGACCGCGGCATATGTATTCTGATACTGGACGAAAAACTTGAGTCAGTTGTTGCCAAGATGATGATCAAAGGATCACCAGATCCATTAAATAGTGCTTTCCATCTGAGCTACAACATGTTACTAAACCAGATGCGCTGTGAAGATAGTGATCCATAAGCCCTTCTGCGCAATTCTTTTTACCAGTTTCAATGTGATCGTGCACTCCCACAACAACAGAAACAAGTCTCAGATTTGGAAAGTGATAGAGAAGCGATTTTCTGCTAAAGAAGATGACCTGCAGACGAAGACGAAATGAAAACGTTTCTGTGACATAGGGAGACTAGAAGGTTGTAAGGAAACTAAATACAAAGTCAAAGAAGGTGACGAAGAGAAGACGAAGACGAAGAAGGTACTGAAGACAAAGGCGAGGAACAGATCGGCCATAGTGATGTATTAACTAGAAAGCCTTCCAATAAAATTGTGGAGATCACCATTTTGTCTACTTCTGTCAGTTCTGTGATGAATGGCATGAGCTCAATCCGAAAGATTTCAGGTGTGAAATTAAAAATTCTTGATTCGAATCCCATCTCAGGAGATTGAGTGGCTGAGAAATTTGGGACTGCTAAACAAACACAAGCTACCCAGAGTTTGCTTCAAGCATTTATCTATATTGGGCAAAGTTCAGCTGGATCAAATCTCCAGGGACTGCATTGACTTTTATACAGCTTTTGTGATCAAGTCACAATTCAACAAAGCCCTGGAGCCAGACCAATGCTGCTGTGTCAGTCTAAAGACTCTAAATTCTCAATAGATCTAAAGAAAAAGCTGTAAACTTGTGATAATTGCCACTTTTATAACCTTCTTTGCTGAATCAGCCACACTGACTCTCTTGAAAGTAACGGCCAATAACAGTTGCTTGAACGGAGTTCTACTACAGGAAATTGCAAAGAAGGTTAAGGAGATGTCATGTTTATTACATTTGAAGGACTGAATACAAATGTTCTTCTGGACATGAAGATTGGGTTCGAAATTCTCAAAACTACGTAAATCTTCTGAAGAGTTGTTGGAATGCAAATATGATCCTTTGTGGAAGGCTGATTATTTCCTGCATTCACATGTATGTTGGAGTTTGCGATGTCTAGCATTAATCAGCTTTACGAAGCTTACAAGTGCCATGTGTAGATGCCATAATCCATTCATATTGTAATGCTGTCATAAAATCTGAAGGAATACACTCACAACCATAAAACAAAACCGTCTGGAACTTGTTGCTGTGTGGAAAATTGATCATTAGGATTATTCACATGCTGAATCTTCTATCCTGAAATTATTCAAAGTCCTCAATGGTGGCGACTTGGCTTTCGAAAACCCTTCGACATCTTTGGTGAACCCGACGTGAAAGCGTTGCAGAAATTTCAGGATGGGAGATACTTCAGCCTCTATTTCAGCTTCCTCTACAACTCCTGCTGCCTCTACTTCAGCTCCATCAATGACTACTGCGTCAAGTACAACGAAGGATCTAAAACAGATTTTGCAGAATATGTCCATGTATATGCAGCTCCAAAATCAGCAAACACAAATGTATATGCAGTAGCAACAACAATTGCATCAACAGCAGTTGTCTCAACAAAGGCAACTCTATTCGGAGCAGGAGAATGCAAACAGTGCGACTAAGGCTATTGAAGCAGTTGAGAGTGAGAAGAAGCTATTTGATGGGCGTAATGTTTCAGCATATTTGAAGACATATGAGATCAAGATGGGTTTTTTTGGAGTTCCTGCTGGACTTATGAGTGAGTACTTCCTTCGCCTTGTCACACCTGCTTTGAGGACAAAGGTGACTGATTTATTTATTCAAAATACACATTGGCAAGATTTTAAGAAGGCTCTAAAAGAAGAATACTTCCTTGAGGACTTTGGTATGGCTACTCGGCGGTCATTCCGAGAGTGGGTCTACATGCCAAACAAAGGTCTTGTTGCTTCGGAGTTGATTCGAGAATTTGAGGAAAGGTATAGTAAGCTTGATGCCATTGAACAAAGAGCATTAGATGTTGAAAAAGTTAAACTTTTCTTGCAAGCTGCAGATCCTACTCTTCAAGAAGAATTGGGTGAGCTTCTTGAAGATCGCACGAAGCCTATGGGTCTTAAAACTGATTGGCAGGATGCTCAGGATGCAGTTTCGACATTGACCAAGATAAGGATATGGAAAACTCGCCTACAGAATGGTTCCATGACACCTACACCATCATCTGCTCCTATTCCTACTTCTATCCCTGTTATTTCTTCTCCTCCTCAGCCAGTTTCTTGGCCTATGCCAGTGCCTACTATTTCTACTCCACCTATTCCTCCTGTTCCACGACCGATGCCTACACCTTTTGCTCCAAAACCATCCGCTCCATCGGTGCCTACTTCTCTTGATGACATAATCAAAGGAATCACAGATTTGACACTTGAGTCAGTCAAAGCGGAGTTGGTGGGTAAGTTGAAGGAGCAGTTTGCTTCGACTGCGCCTGCTACTTCTTCTAGTGCTCCTATTGCACCTAGGAGTGCTCCTAGTGCACCTAGGAGAGATCGGAGATGTATTTGGTGTGATAGTACGGAGCATCAGCATTGCAGGGATTGTAACTCTTTCCAGGATGCAAGGAGGCAGAATTTGGTATATTGGGGGCAAGATGGTAAGATTTGGTTGACTGAGACAGGAGCTCCACTTGCTACCAACTTTGGTAAAGGTGGAATGAAGAAGTTAATGGAGGACATGGCTGCGCGTACTTCTTATGTGATGGCTAGAGGTGATGCTTCTGCATATGGAGTACAGATTGAGAAGGGATCAGAGACTCAGTCAGCACTATGGACTTATGCTATGGAGACTGCAAACAAGGGGAAAATTCAGCAAACTGTTTTGACTAGTGCAGGCTCTAGCATCAGATCAGAGACAGGTTGGGACTCGCCTGTTGACAGGTACTCTATTTATGCTTATTTGGCTAAGTCTCAGGGTGCAGATGTATTTGTTGAGGAGAAGCGTAAGAAGGATGAAGAAAATCCAAGTGCAGCTAAGAAGACTAGAGGGGGTGAGTTTGTTATTCCACCTACTGCAGGACCGTCTTCACGACCAGGGCCAGATCGACAGATGGAGGATGCTCAAAAGAGAGAAAAGAGGCAAGAGCCTAGAGAGAGAAAATAGCCAGGATTCAGATTGATGTCCGATATTGAGACATCTACAGACATGAAGAAAATCTTTAATGATAAGATACTTGGCAGTGAGGTGACTTTCACTATTTTCGAGATTTTGGGCATCTCAAAAAGAGAGTTTCAGGATCAGTTTCAGGAGGTCCTGAAGAGGAAAACACATGCATTGTTAACCACTGATGCACAGGGAGTTTTGATTGGAGAGTTGGATGAGGATGATGATGAGGTTATGGTTGATAATGCTTCTGTTTTGCCACAGGTAGAGAAGAGGGTTCAGCCTATGCATTATGCTGAAATTGATGAGCCTGTTTTGATACCGCGTAGTCACTTTTCGCGGAGCCATTGGGCTAGGGCAACTACAGAGACGATGGTAAAGGTTGGAGAAAAACAGGTGCCTTATGTTGCATTGGTTGATCATGGTTCAGAGATTAATGTCATTGTTCGTGGAGTTTATGAGAGTAACAGATGGCCTATGGATGTAGAGCATGGGTGGCATATGAGAGCCGCCAATAACACTGCAGGTGATTTATATGCTGCTTGCCCTAGTGTCAGGGTTTCTATTGGTGATGTAGAGGAGGATTTTCATTTCTTTGTGCAGGATTCATGCTCTTATCCCATAATTCTTGGTCAGCCATTCATTACAGAGATGCGCATGGAGACAAAGGTCATGGATGATGGATCTGCTTATGCACGGATTCGCAGTAAGGATGGTATGAGAGCAATTCAGTTTATGAATGTATGTGTGAATCATGTTAGAAACAGGGATACTCTCAGAGATGCACCCTTACCCACTGTGAGGGATTCGGGTTTTCATTAGGTACCGCCGTTTCGCGAGACGACGGTGGTACAGAGGAGAGGAGATTGGAGTTCTCGCCTCCTAGCAGCGGTGTTTTCTCCTCCGGTTATGTTGGGATTTCAGCAAACAGTTCAATGAGCTATCAGAAGACTTCTAGATTGTCTAGAGCTGCCAGGCAGTATATATGCAAGAAGGAGAAAAATTTGAAAAATGCATGAATTTTGGAGGATGATGAGCACATAGATGGTATGTATGACAGTGTGATTTGTGCAGATACGATGTCAGAAATGGGAGATATGCTGAAAACTGATATGCTGAATTGTCATGGTAATGTATTAGTGCAGTCCCTGGACATGTTTCATGAAATTGCAGATTTTATGTCACAGATTGAGTTAGAGGCTGAGGTAACTCAGCAAAGAGTGTTGAGTGCTGAAGAAATTCAGCAAACATAGTTTCCAGCTGGTTATGATCAGCTTTCAGAGAGACAGAGGGCTGAAAATTTTCAGCCAACAGAGTTTACTGCTGAAATATTTCAGCATTCAAAGTTTGGGGCTGTTTTTATGCAGTCCATAGAGCAGAGGGCTGAGAATATTCAGCCATTGGAGTGCAGAATTGCTGATTTACAGCAAGGTTTATGTAATGCAGAAGAGCATAATGAAGCCAGGGTTGATACGAAATACAAAACTGTGGATAAGAAGGTGAAGCCGGTTGCTGTACCGCTTCCACCTGACAGTGATCAGCAAATAGAGAGGGCTGCTAAACAGCAAATTTTGAGGAATCCGAAGCATATTGGTCATAAATTTTCAGCAGAGACACTTGCTGAATTGAAAATTGGAAATGGTGATTTCTTGTTACCCATGGAGAAGCAATGCTTTCAGGAGATGCTTGAGCGTCATGGAAGGGGATTTGCTTTTGTCCCACATGAGATTGGATGTGTGAATCCTGATATTGTTGCTCCTATGGTTATTTTTACTATTCCTCATATTCCATGGAATCTCCGACCTATTCCAGTGCCTAAAGCACACTTGCCAAAGTTGATTGATTTATTGAATGAGAAAATCAGGATGGGAATCCTTGAGCCTTCATCTGCACCATACTCAAACAGGTGGTTTACAGTTCCAAAGAAGAATGGTACTCTTCGATTTATTCAGGACATGCAGCCAGTGAACAGAGTTACTATCAGGAATGTTGGTATAGGTCTTGTTGTGAATGAGTTTGCAGAGGCATTTGCTGGACGTGCCATCTATTCTTTGGGTGATTTGTATTCAGGTTATGATCAGTTTCAGCTGGCTTTGGAAAGCAGGGACATAACCACCATGAGAACTCCTATTGGGCTTGTCAGGATGTGTACCTTGCCTCAAGGTGCCACTAATTCTGTTGCGCATATGATGAATGCCATGCATAAGGTCCTTCGTGATTACATACCTCAGCTTACTATGCCTTTCTTGGATGATGTGCCCATTAAGGGGTGTGCAGAAGAAGAGAAGAATGAGAGCCTAAATGAGCAGGGATGCAGATACTTCGTGGCTGATCATATTTCAGCATGTGAGAAGATTTTGGCCACGTTAGAAGAAGTGAACTTGACACTTTCAGGGCAAAAATCTGTTTTTGGAGTAAATGAGGTTGTCATTGTTGGGCATATGTGTGGATATTATGGCAGGAAACCTTCACCTGATAAGGTGAATGCTATAGGCAAGATTGCAAAGTATTGTTCTACCACTTCTGAGGTACGGAGATTCATTGGTGCTTGTGTGTTTTATATGATTTGGATACCTCATTTTGCACACATTGCAGATTGTTTGTATCAGCTGCTTCGAAAGGGGCAGAAATTTTATTGGGATGAGAGCCACACTAGAGCCATGCGGAAATTGAAGAAGTTATTGCAGAATGCTCCTACTCTCAGGAAAGCGGATTATAATTGTGATAGGCCTATTGTATTGACAGTTGACACTAGTCCAATTGGCATAGGTTGGGCTGTGGGTCAAGATAATGCAGATGGAAATAGGTATGCTATTCGGTTTGGGGCAAAAATCCTAAACGAGAGATAGAGGAGATATCCGCAAATCAAGAGGGAGTTATTGGGGATTGTCACGGCTCTCAAATGTGACAAGGAGTACTTTATTGGAGCTTCAGTTGTGGTAGAGACAGATTGCTTGCCATTGATTGGTATGATTACGAGTTGCTCTACTCTGGATATAGCTATGTTGAGATGGATTGCATACATCAAGTCATTAAATCCGGAATTTAAACACATAGCAGGGAAGGATAATCCAGTGGCAGATATGTTGTCTAGAGCCAGGTATGATGATGAGGAGACTCTACTTGCAGAAGAGGATGATGCAGAAATTTCAGCCACTATGGTTGATCATGTTTGTCATGTCTATGATATTGTGGCTTTCACAAAAGAGCTCTATGTTGGAGATTGGTTGCAGATTGGCAGGTACCTTAGTACACTAAGCAAAAGAGATGAATGGACAGATGAAGAGTTCAAGAAGATTAGAAGGAAAGCCTATGGTTATTTTCTCAAGGACGGATTTCTTTGGAAGCATCCGAAGAAAAGAGGCGGATTACCTTTGCGGGTTGTCTGCGATAGAGAGACACAGTTACAGGTGATGAGGGAGTTTCATGAGAGTCCTTGGGCTGGTCATAGAGGAGTATGGGCTACTTATGAGAAAATCAAGGAGAAATATTGGTGGAAAGGCATGTATAGAGATGTTTCTCACTTTGTTGAGACTTGCATAGACTGCCAAATGTATTCAGTAGTGCGTCATAGAGATGAGCTTCATCCGACCTATCCGCTATGCATTCATTATAAGTGGGTAGTTGATTTGGTTACCATGCCTATGGGTCTATGGCAGATGAGGTACATTGTTTTGGCTAGAGAGGATCTTACCAATCATGTTGAGGGCAGATCTTTGAGAACGAAGACCACTAGTGCAGTGTGTAAGTTCTTATTGGAGGAAATTTTCTGCAGGTATGGTTGTGTGGGTAAGATCACTGCGGATCGTGGTGAATTGGATGCAGATGAAGCTAGGGAGTTTTTCTCTCAGCTAGGAATCAAATTGGCTCTAACCACAGCATACAATCCAGAGGGAAATGGAAAGAGTGAAAGAGGGCATCCGCCGATAGTGAAAGCATTAGCCAAAGCATGCAGAGGACGGATTGGAGAATGGCCGAGACTTCTACCATTTGCTTTGTGGGCTGATCGTATGACCCATAGTGTTACCATAGGATATATGCCTGCAAAGTTGATGTATGGTCAGAAACCTGTTATGCCGATTGAGACTTGTGCTTTGACTTGGTCAGTTTTACCTTGGCAGGAGGATTTGACGAGAGAGGAGCTCTTAGCTCTTCGGATTCGACAGTTGGAGAGGAGACCTGAGGATATTCAGCTAGCTATTGACAGGTTGAAAGTTGCTAGACTAAGGAACAAGGACAGGTTTGATAGCAGGCATCGCTTGCGGCCTAGAGCAATAGAAGAGGGAGATTGGGTATTGGTCTTTGATAGCAGCCTTGAAAATCAGCATACTGCACTTTGGAAGATGGTGAAAAGATGGTTTGGGCCATACATAGTCAGACATGTCTTTGATAATGCAACATATGAGTTGACAGAATTGGATGGAACAGTGCTTAGAGTGCCTATTGCTGGGAAAAGAATCAAGATTTTCAAGAAAAGAGATGATGAGGATTATGCATTGGAAGAATTTTCAAGAGAAGAGCAACGACAAGAAACTCCAATGGAAGAGACAGATGATATGGCTGATAATCTTGTTGATCTACCCGAAATGCATAACGAAGAGATTGATTTGTTTGTGGATCTTGATGATAATGATCATGGGTAGTTGTCCCATCCGGAGGATGCACAGGATTAGAGGGGGTGGATGTCGTATTGCTGCGCATTCGAGGTGTGTAAACCACCCAAAAGTAGTGCATGGGATTTGGTACTTTGTACATATTTAGTTATTGTGATTACATTTATTTTCTGCGTATGAGTATAGTAGCGAGTATGAAGGATTGCTTTCAGTCTATGTTGAACAGGATCAAGGAGACAAGACATTACAATTATTCAAACAAATGCATGAGGAGGATATCTTTTTGGATAGTATCACAATTGTCTGCACCTTAAAAGCTTGTGGCATGGCTGGAGCTATAAACAAGGGCCAAGAAATACATGCTGAGATAAGATAGGGCTATTGAAGACAAATGTGGATGTGGGTATTGCATTAATTGATATGTATGCTAAATGTGGCTGGCAGAGGTACACAATGTTTCCTTATCGAGATCTAGACACATGGAATGTCCTAATCACAGGATATGCACAACTTTTGAAAGGCCACGTTATAATTCTGAAGTGATCTTTTGCTTCATCATGTCGAATGCATGAATCATGCGATGACATAGATTTTCTGAGTCAAGTATCGTATCTATGTTGCGAGAATAACTATGATGACCTTTCCCATGAAGTTTGAATGTGGTTAAACTTGACAAAGGGAATCACAAACAGGGCGGATCTTTGTAATTGGGAAATAGAGCTACGAAGGCTAAAGAGGGGATTTTGAAAGGTTAAAGAAGGAGGGAAAAGGAGAGCTGTGCTTTGAGGGGAAAAAGGAGAAGCTTTTGGAGCTATTTTGAGAAGGAGGTATTTTGGGGGGAAGGGAGGCTCCTCAATCGAATCAGGGCGGAAGGAAAAGCATCGCAGGAAAAGGGGAGCTTGGCAATTTTTGGGAGGATCCGAGGAATCATGATGTTGAAGATGAAGAGGATGATTTTCTGTATGGGAAGAGGAGGATGGTGCGCATGCGTTTCAGGAACATCAAAGATAGAATGCTAAATGAGGAGGAGTGGCGGGGAATTTCTGCTCCGAGTCTCTTATCTTGAAATCCACAATGAGGTTATGAAGGAACAGATGTTAACGGAATCTAGGAGGAAGTGGTGCTCTCTCCTGCTCATGGTCTCTATTTGATTGCTACGGGAGAAGAACATTGCCTTGTAGGATCTACGAGGAAGAAAAAGGGGAAGCTTTTTCAATTGGGGGAGATATACTATACTCTTGGCTCACAATGCGACTGGTTTTCTCTGCTACCTCGACTAAGAGTATGTTTTGACTTGAAGGAATGAGAGGGATGGTCGAAGGTACTCTGGATTGCGGGCGAAGACTCCACGGCTGCAGAACAGAAGACAGATCTTTCAAATCCCAACATTGGAGAGACGAAAAAGGGAGAAAAGGGGTACTCTGTGGCTGAACATTTTGAGGAGCTCCACGAGGAACAAAATAGGCTCGAAGACAGAGAATTTGACTGGGAGGAAATGAATGAGACGAATCTCAAACAAAAGGGCATCGCTGTCTTCTTCAAGGGGGCGCATGCGTATAACTGGGATCTTGGCTCAGGAAGGGAGCAAAGACAGTAGTCTTCACAAATGTTCGGAAGTTTGATGGTGATAAGTTTCGCTGGATTACTAGTGGAGAGTACATTCAAATGAGTGGCCGTGCTGGACGCAGAGGGCTGGATGACCGCGGCATATGTATTCTGATACTGGACGAAAAACTTGAGTCAGTTGTTGCCAAGATGATGATCAAAGGATCACCAGATCCATTAAATAGTGCTTTCCATCTGAGCTACAACATGTTACTAAACCAGATGCGCTGTGAAGATAGTGATCCATAAGCCCTTCTGCGCAATTCTTTTTACCAGTTTCAATGTGATCGTGCACTCCCACAACAACAGAAACAAGTCTCAGATTTGGAAAGTGATAGAGAAGCGATTTTCTGCTAAAGAAGATGACCTGCAGACGAAGACGAAATGAAAACGTTTCTGTGACATAGGGAGACTAGAAGGTTGTAAGGAAACTAAATACAAAGTCAAAGAAGGTGACGAAGAGAAGACGAAGACGAAGAAGGTACTGAAGACAAAGGCGAGGAACAGATCGGCCATAGTGATGTATT
The DNA here is from genome assembly GCF_053477565.2 of Lygodium microphyllum. Taxonomy (NCBI): domain Eukaryota; kingdom Viridiplantae; phylum Streptophyta; class Polypodiopsida; order Schizaeales; family Lygodiaceae; genus Lygodium; species Lygodium microphyllum. The sequence goes on from NC_141141.1 coordinate 76,404,440, forward strand.
AACTAGAAAGCCTTCCAATAAAATTGTGGAGATCACCATTTTGTCTACTTCTGTCAGTTCTGTGATGAATGGCATGAGCTCAATCCGAAAGATTTCAGGTGTGAAATTAAAAATTCTTGATTCGAATCCCATCTCAGGAGATTGAGTGGCTGAGAAATTTGGGACTGCTAAACAAACACAAGCTACCCAGAGTTTGCTTCAAGCATTTATCTATATTGGGCAAAGTTCAGCTGGATCAAATCTGCAGGGACTGCATTGACTTTTATACAGCTTTTGTGATCAAGTCACAATTCAACAAAGCCCTGGAGCTAGACCAATGCTGCTGTGTCAGTCTAAAGACTCTAAATTCTCAATAGATCTAAAGAAAAAGCTGTAAACTTGTGATAATTGCCACTTTTATAACCTTCTTTGCTAAATCAGCCACACTGACTCTCTTGAAAGTAACGGCCAATAACAGTTGCTTGAACGGAGTTCTACTATAGGAGACTGCAGAGAAGGTTAAGGAGATGTCATGTTTATTACATTTGAAGGACTGAATACAAATGTTCTTCTGGACATGAAGATTGGGTTCGAAATTCTCAAAACTACGTAAATCTTCTGAAGAGTTGTTGGAATGCAAATATGATCCTTTGTGGAAGGCTGATTACTTCCTGCATTCACATGTATGTTGGAGTTTGCGATGTCTAGCATTAATCAGCTTTACGAAGCTTACAAGTGCCATGTGTAGATGCCATAATCCATTCATATTGTAATGCTGTCATAAAATCTGAAGGAATACACTCACAACCATAAAACAAAACCGTCTGGAACTTGTTGCTGTGTGGAAAATTGATCATTAGGATTATTCACATGTTGAATCTTCTATCCTGAAATTATTCAAAGTCCTCAGTGGTCGCGACTTGGCTTTCGAAAACCCTTCGACATCTTCGGTGAACCCGACGTGAAAGCGTTGCAGAAATTTCAGGATGGGAGATACTTCAGCCTCTATTTCAGCTTCCTCTACAACTCCTGCTGCCTCTACTTCAGCTCCATCAATGACTACTGCGTCAAGTACAACGGAGGATCTAAAACAGATTTTGCAGAATATGTCCATGTATATGCAGCTCCAAAATCAGCAAACACAAATGTATATGCAGTAGCAACAACAATTGCATCAACAGCAGTTGTCTCAACAAAGGCAACTCTATTCGGAGCAGGAGAATGCAAACAGTGCGACTAAGGCTATTGAAGCAGTTGAGAGTGAGAAGAAGCTATTTGACGGGCGTAATGTTTCAGCATATTTGAAGACATATGAGATCAAGATGGGTTTTTTTGGAGTTCCTGCTGGACTTATGAGTAAGTACTTCCTTCGCCTTGTCACACCTGCTTTGAGGACAAAGGTGACTGATTTATTTATTCAAAATACACATTGGCAAGATTTTAAGAAGGCTCTAAAAGAAGAATACTTCCTTGAGGACTTTGGTATGGCTACTCGGCGGTCATTCCGAGAGTGGGTCTACATGCCAAACAAAGGTCTTGCTGCTTCGGAGTTGATTCGAGAATTTGAGGAAAGGTATAGTCAGCTTGATGCCATTGAACAAAGAGCATTAGATGTTGAAAAAGTTGAACTTTTCTTGCAAGCTGCAGATCCTGCTCTTCAAGAAGAATTGGGTGAGCTTCTTGAAGATCGCACGAAGCCTATGGGTCTTAAAACTGATTGGCAGGATGCTCAGGATGCAGTTTCGACATTGACCAAGAGAAGGATATGGAAGACTCGCCTACAGAATGGTTCCATGACACCTACACCATCATCTGCTCCTATGCCTACTTCTATCCCTGTTATTTCTTCTCCTCCTCAGCCAGTTTCTTGGCCTATGCCAGTGCCTACTATTTCTACTCCACCTATTCCTCCTGTTCCACGACCGATGCCTACACCTTTTGCTCCAAAACCATCCGCTCCATCGGTGCCTACTTCTCTTGATGACATAATCAAAGGAATCACAGATTTGACACTTGAGTCAGTCAAAGCGGAGTTGGTGGGTAAGTTGAAGGAGCAGTTTGCTTCGACTGCGCCTGCTACTTCTTCTAGTGCTCCTATTGCACCTAGGAGTGCTCCTAGTGCACCTAGGAGAGATCGGAGATGTATTTGGTGTGATAGTACGGAGCATCAGCATTGCAGGGATTGTAACTCTTTCCAGGATGCAAGGAGGCAGAATTTGGTATATTGGGGGCAAGATGGTAAGATTTGGTTGACTGAGACAGGAGCTCCACTTGCTACCAACTTTGGTAAAGGTGGAATGAAGAAGTTAATGGAGGACATGGCTGCGCGTACTTCTTATGTGATGGCTAGAGGTGATGCTTCTGCATATGGAGTACAGATTGAGAAGGGATCAGAGACTCAGTCAGCACTATGGACTTATGCTATGGAGACTGCAAACAAGGGGAAAATTCAGCAAACTGTTTTGACTAGTGCAGGCTCTAGCATCAGATCAGAGACAGGTTGGGACTCGCCTGTTGACAGGTACTCTATTTATGCTTATTTGGCTAAGTCTCAGGGTGCAGATGTATTTGTTGAGGAGAAGCGTAAGAAGGATGAAGAAAATCCAAGTGCAGCTAAGAAGACTAGAGGGGGTGAGTTTGTTATTCCACCTACTGCAGGACCGTCTTCACGACCAGGGCCAGATCGACAGATGGAGGATGCTCAAAAGAGAGAAAAGAGGCAAGAGCCTAGAGAGAGAAAACAGCCAGGATTCAGATTGATGTCCGATATTGAGACATCTACAGACATGAAGAAAATCTTTAATGATAAGATACTTGGCAGTGAGGTGACTTTCACTATTTTCGAGATTTTGGGCATCTCAAAAAGAGAGTTTCAGGATCAGTTTCAGGAGGTCCTGAAGAGGAAAAGACATGCATTGTCAACCACTAATGCACAGGGAGTTTTGATTGGAGAGTTGGATGAGGATGATGATGAGGTTATGGTTGATAATGCTTCTGTTTTGCCACAGGTAGAGAAGAGGGTTCAGCCTATGCATTATGCTGAAATTGATGAGCCTGTTTTGATACCGCGTAGTCACTTTTCGCGGAGCCATTGGGCTAGGGCAACTACAGAGACGATGGTAAAGGTTGGAGAAAAACAGGTGCCTTATGTTGCATTGGTTGATCATGGTTCAGAGATTAATGTCATTGTTCGTGGAGTTTATGAGAGTAACAGATGGCCTATGGATGTAGAGCATGGGTGGCATATGAGAGCCGCCAATAACACTGCAGGTGATTTATATGCTGCTTGCCCTAGTGTCAGGGTTTCTATTGGTGATGTAGAGGAGGATTTTCATTTCTTTGTGCAGGATTCATGCTCTTATCCCATAATTCTTGGTCAGCCATTCATTACAGAGATGCGCATGGAGACAAAGGTCATGGATGATGGATCTGCTTATGCACGGATTCGCAGTAAGGATGGTATGAGAGCAATTCAGTTTATGAATGTATGTGTGAATCATGTTAGAAACAGGGATACTCTCAGAGATGCACCCTTACCCACTGTGAGGGATTCGGGTTTTCATTAGGTACCGCCATTTCGCGAGACGACGGTGGTACAGAGGAGAGGAGATTGGAGTTCTCGCCTCCTAGCAGCGGTGTTTTCTCCTCCGGTTATGTTGGGATTTCAGCAAACAGTTCAATGAGCTATCAGAAGACTTCTAGATTGTCTAGAGCTGCCAGGCAGTATATATGCAGGAAGGAGAAAAATTTGAAAAATGCATGAATTTTGGAGGATGATGAGCACATAGATGGTATGTATGACAGTGTGATTTGTGCAAATACGATGTCAGAAATGGGAGATATGCTGAAAACTGATATGCTGAATTGTCATGGTAATGTATTAGTGCAGTCCCTGGACATGTTTCATGAAATTGCAGATTTTATGTCACAGATTGAGTTAGAGGCTGAGGTAACTCAGCAAAGAGTGTTGAGTGCTGAAGAAATTCAGCAAACATAGTTTCCAGCTGGTTATGATCAGCTTTCAGAGAGACAGAGGGCTGAAAATTTTCAGCCAACAGAGTTTACTGCTGAAATATTTCAGCATTCAAAGTTTGGGGCTGTTTTTATGCAGTCCATAGAGCAGAGGGCTGAGAATATTCAGCCATTGGAGTGCAGAATTGCTGATTTACAGCAAGGTTTATGTAATGCAGAAGAGCATAATGAAGCCAGGGTTGATACGAAATACAAAACTGTGGATAAGAAGGTGAAGCCGGTTGCTGTACCGCTTCCACCTGACAGTGATCAGCAAATAGAGAGGGCTGCTAAACAGCAAATTTTGAGGAATCCGAAGCATATTGGTCATAAATTTTCAGCAGAGACACTTGCTGAATTGAAAATTGGAAATGGTGATTTCTTGTTACCCATGGAGAAGCAATGCTTTCAGGAGATGCTTGAGCGTCATGGAAGGGGATTTGCTTTTGTCCCACATGAGATTGGATGTGTGAATCCTGATATTGTTGCTCCTATGGTTATTTTTACTATTCCTCATATTCCATGGAATCTCCGACCTATTCCAGTGCCTAAAGCACACTTGCCAAAGCTGATTGATTTATTGAATGAGAAAATCAGGATGGGAATCCTTGAGCCTTCATCTGCACCATACTCAAACAGGTGGTTTACAGTTCCAAAGAAGAATGGTACTCTTCGATTTATTCAGGACATGCAGCCAGTGAACAGAGTTACTATCAGGAATGTTGGTATAGGTCTTGTTGTGAATGAGTTTGCAGAGGCATTTGCTGGACGTGCCATCTATTCTTTGGGTGATTTGTATTCAGGTTATGATCAGTTTCAGCTGGCTTTGGAAAGCAGGGACATAACCACCATGAGAACTCCTATTGGGCTTGTCAGGATGTGTACCTTGCCTCAAGGTGCCACTAATTCTGTTGCGCATATGATGAATGCCATGCATAAGGTCCTTCGTGATTACATACCTCAGCTTACTATGCCTTTCTTGGATGATGTGCCCATTAAGGGGTGTGCAGAAGAAGAGAAGAATGAGAGCCTAAATGAGCAGGGATGCAGATACTTCGTGGCTGATCATATTTCAGCATGTGAGAAGATTTTGGCCACGTTAGAAGAAGTGAACTTGACACTTTCAGGGCAAAAATCTGTTTTTGGAGTAAATGAGGTTGTCATTGTTGGGCATATGTGTGGATATTATGGCAGGAAACCTTCACCTGATAAGGTGAATGCTATAGGCAAGATTGCAAAGTATTGTTCTACCACTTCTGAGGTACGGAGATTCATTGGTGCTTGTGTGTTTTATATGATTTGGATACCTCATTTTGCACACATTGCAGATTGTTTGTATCAGCTGCTTCGAAAGGGGCAGAAATTTTATTGGGATGAGAGCCACACTAGAGCCATGCGGAAATTGAAGAAGTTATTGCAGAATGCTCCTACTCTCAGGAAAGCGGATTATAATTGTGATAGGCCTATTGTATTGACAGTTGACACTAGTCCAATTGGCATAGGTTGGGCTGTGGGTCAAGATAATGCAGATGGAAATAGGTATGCTATTCGGTTTGGGGCAAAAATCCTAAACGAGAGATAGAGGAGATATCCGCAAATCAAGAGGGAGTTATTGGGGATTGTCACGGCTCTCAAATGTGACAAGGAGTACTTTATTGGAGCTTCAGTTGTGGTAGAGACAGATTGCTTGCCATTGATTGGTATGATTACGAGTTGCTCTACTCTGGATATAGCTATGTTGAGATGGATTGCATACATCAAGTCATTAAATCCGGAATTTAAACACATAGCAGGGAAGGATAATCCAGTGGCAGATATGTTGTCTAGAGCCAGGTATGATGATGAGGAGACTCTACTTGCAGAAGAGGATGATGCAGAAATTTCAGCCACTATGGTTGATCATGTTTGTCATGTCTATGATATTGTGGCTTTCACAAAAGAGCTCTATGTTGGAGATTGGTTGCAGATTGGCAGGTACCTTAGTACACTAAGCAAAAGAGATGAATGGACAGATGAAGAGTTCAAGAAGATTAGAAGGAAAGCCTATGGTTATTTTCTCAAGGACGGATTTCTTTGGAAGCATCCGAAGAAAAGAGGCGGATTACCTTTGCGGGTTGTCTGCGATAGAGAGACACAGTTACAGGTGATGAGGGAGTTTCATGAGAGTCCTTGGGCTGGTCATAGAGGAGTATGGGCTACTTATGAGAAAATCAAGGAGAAATATTGGTGGAAAGGCATGTATAGAGATGTTTCTCACTTTGTTGAGACTTGCATAGACTGCCAAATGTATTCAGTAGTGCGTCATAGAGATGAGCTTCATCCGACCTATCCGCTATGCATTCATTATAAGTGGGTAGTTGATTTGGTTACCATGCCTATGGGTCTATGGCAGATGAGGTACATTGTTTTGGCTAGAGAGGATCTTACCAATCATGTTGAGGGCAGATCTTTGAGAACGAAGACCACTAGTGCAGTGTGTAAGTTCTTATTGGAGGAAATTTTCTGCAGGTATGGTTGTGTGGGTAAGATCACTGCGGATCGTGGTGAATTGGATGCAGATGAAGCTAGGGAGTTTTTCTCTCAGCTAGGAATCAAATTGTCTCTAACCACAGCATACAATCCAGAGGGAAATGGAAAGAGTGAAAGAGGGCATCCGCCGATAGTGAAAGCATTAGCCAAAGCATGCAGAGGACGGATTGGAGAATGGCCGAGACTTCTACCATTTGCTTTGTGGGCTGATCGTATGACCCATAGTGTTACCACAGGATATATGCCTGCAAAGTTGATGTATGGTCAGAAACCTGTTATGCCGATTGAGACTTGTGCTTTGACTTGGTCAGTTTTACCTTGGCAGGAGGATTTGACGAGAGAGGAGCTCTTAGCTCTTCGGATTCGACAGTTGGAGAGGAGACCTGAGGATATTCAGCTAGCTATTGACAGGTTGAAAGTTGCTAGACTAAGGAACAAGGACAGGTTTGATAGCAGGCATCGCTTGCGGCCTAGAGCAATAGAAGAGGGAGATTGGGTATTGGTCTTTGATAGCAGCCTTGAAAATCAGCATACTGCACTTCGGAAGATGGTGAAAAGATGGTTTGGGCCATACATAGTCAGACATGTCTTTGATAATGCAACATATGAGTTGACAGAATTGGATGGAACAGTGCTTAGAGTGCCTATTGCTGGGAAAAGAATCAAGATTTTCAAGAAAAGAGATGATGAGGATTATGCATTGGAAGAATTTTCAAGAGAAGAGCAACGACAAGAAACTCCAATGGAAGAGACAGATGATATGGCTGATAATCTTGTTGATCTACCCGAAATGCATAACGAAGAGATTGATTTGTTTGTGGATCTTGATGATAATGATCATGGGTAGTTGTCCCATCCGGAGGATGCACAGGATTAGAGGGGGTGGATGTCGTATTGCTGCGCATTCGAGGTGTGTAAACCACCCAAAAGTAGTGCATGGGATTTGGTACTTTGTACATATTTAGTTATTGTGATTACATTTATTTTCTGCGTATGAGTATAGTAGCGAGTATGAAGGATTGCTTTCAGTCTATGTTGAACAGGATCAAGGAGACAAGACATTACAATTATTCAAACAAATGCATGAGGAGGATATCCTTTTGGATAGTATCACAATTGTCTGCACCTTAAAAGCTTGTGGCATGGCTGGAGCTATAAACAAGGGCCAAGAAATACATGCTGAGATAAGATAGGGCTATTGAAGACAAATGTGGATGTGGGTATTGCATTAATTGATATGTATGCTAAATGTGGCTGGCAGAGGCACACAATGTTTCCTTATCGAGATCTAGACACATGGAATGTCCTAATCACAGGATATGCACAACTTTTGAAAGGCCACGTTATAATTCTGAAGTGATCTTTTGCTTCATCATGTCGAATGCATGAATCATGCGATGACATAGATTTTCTGAGTCAAGTATCGTATCTATGCTGCGAGAATAACTATGATGACCTTTCCCATGAAGTTTGAATGTGGTTAAACTTGAAAAAGGGAATCACAAACAGGGCGGATCTCTGTAATTGGGAAATAGAGCTACGAAGGCTAAAGAGGGGATTTTGAAAGGTTAAAGAAGGAGGGAAAAGGAGAGCCGTGCTTTGAGGGGAAAAAGGAGAAGCTTTTGGAGCTATTTTGAGAAGGAGGTATTTTGGGGGGAAGGGAGGCTCCTCAATCGAATCAGGGCGGAAGGAAAAGCATCGCAGGAAAAGGGGAGCTTGGCAATTTTTGGGAGGATTCGAGGAATCATGATGTTGAAGATGAAGAGGATGATTTTCTGTATGGGAAGAGGAGGATGGTGCGCATGCGTTTCAGGAACATCAAAGATAGAATGCTAAATGAGGAGGAGTGGCGGGGAATTTCTGCTCCGAGTCTCTTATCTTGAAATCCACAATGAGGTTATGAAGGAACAGATGTTAACGGAATCTAGGAGGAAGTGGTGCTCTCTCCTGCTCATGGTCTCTATTTGATTGCTACGGGAGAAGAACATCGCCTTGTAGGATCTACGAGGAAGAAAAAGGGGAAGCTTTTTCAATTGGGGGAGATATAATGTACTCTGGGCTCACAATGCGACTGGTTTTCTCTGCTACCTCGACTAAGAGTATGTTTTGACTTGAAGGAATGAGAGGGATGGTCGAAGGTACTCTGGATTGCGGGCGAAGACTCCACGGCTGCAGAACAGAAGACAGATCTTTCAAATCCCAACATTGGAGAGACGAAAAAGGGAGAAAAGGGGTACTCTGTGGCTGAACATTTTGAGGAGCTCCACGAGGAACAAAATAGGCTCGAAGACAGAGAATTTGACTGGGAGGAAATGAATGAGACGAATCTCAAACAAAAGGGCATCGCTGTCTTCTTCAAGGGGGCGCATGCGTATAACTGGGATCTTGGCTCAGGAAGGGAGCAAAGACAGTAGTCTTCACAAATGTTCGGAAGTTTGATGGTGATAAGTTTCGCTGGATTACTAGTGGAGAGTACATTCAAATGAGTGGCCGTGCTGGACGCAGAGGGCTGGATGACCGCGGCATATGTATTCTGATACTGGACGAAAAACTTGAGTCAGTTGTTGCCAAGATGATGATCAAAGGATCACCAGATCCATTAAATAGTGCTTTCCATCTGAGCTACAACATGTTACTAAACCAGATGCGCTGTGAAGATAGTGATCCATAAGCCCTTCTGCGCAATTCTTTTTACCAGTTTCAATGTGATCGTGCACTCCCACAACAACAGAAACAAGTCTCAGATTTGGAAAGTGATAGAGAAGCGATTTTCTGCTAAAGAAGATGACCTGCAGACGAAGACGAAATGAAAACGTTTCTGTGACATAGGGAGACTAGAAGGTTGTAAGGAAACTAAATACAAAGTCAAAGAAGGTGACGAAGAGAAGACGAAGACGAAGAAGGTACTGAAGACAAAGGCGAGGAACAGATCGGCCATAGTGATGTATTAACTAGAAAGCCTTCCAATAAAATTGTGGAGATCACCATTTTGTCTACTTCTGTCAGTTCTGTGATGAATGGCATGAGCTCAATCCGAAAGATTTCAGGTGTGAAATTAAAAATTCTTGATTCGAATCCCATCTCAGGAGATTGAGTGGCTGAGAAATTTGGGACTGCTAAACAAACACAAGCTACCCAGAGTTTGCTTCAAGCATTTATCTATATTGGGCAAAGTTCAGCTGGATCAAATCTCCAGGGACTGCATTGACTTTTATACAGCTTTTGTGATCAAGTCACAATTCAACAAAGCCCTGGAGCCAGACCAATGCTGCTGTGTCAGTCTAAATACTCTAAATTCTCAATAGATCTAAAGAAAAAGCTGTAAACTTGTGATAATTGCCACTTTTATAACCTTCTTTGCTGAATCAGCCACACTGACTCTCTTGAAAGTAACGGCCAATAACAGTTGCTTGAACGGAGTTCTACTACAGGAAATTGCAAAGAAGGTTAAGGAGATGTCATGTTTATTACATTTGAAGGACTGAATACAAATGTTCTTCTGGACATGAAGATTGGGTTCGAAATTCTCAAAACTACGTAAATCTTCTGAAGAGTTGTTGGAATGCAAATATGATCCTTTGTGGAAGGCTGATTATTTCCTGCATTCACATGTATGTCGGAGTTTGCGATGTCTAGCATTAATCAGCTTTACGAAGCTTACAAGTGCCATGTGTAGATGCCATAATCCATTCATATTGTAATGCTGTCATAAAATCTGAAGGAATACACTCACAACCATAAAACAAAACCGTCTAGAACTTGTTGCTGTGTGGAAAATTGATCATTAGGATTATTCACATGTTGAATCTTCTATCCTGAAATTATTCAAAGTCCTCAGTGGTCGCGACTTGGCTTTAGAAAACCCTTCAACAGCGGTACCATCCACCGAGAACTATGCGGCATTCATTATTCCTTATGGCCCTAGAGGCTAACATGGAAAATATATATTAGCCACATTCAAACTCCACAAATTATCCATGCATCTAAACCCCTTAAAAGAGAAATTTCCATTGCCTCTCTCTTCATTTTGATTTCTAGTTTTACCACTTTGTGCTCTTGATAGACTTTGAAACTTGTTGTCTCTCTATCCTTACTCACCTCTTACCAACAAAAACCATGCTTTCATCCATCCTTCACCTCGACACGATTCCCCACTTGGCCCTAGAGCATAATGAGGTTATTATCGCATGGCTATATTGTGTGCACCTTAACACCTTTCTTGCACTACCATGTCCTATAGTTGCAAGAAGATCCTCATGTCTAGGTAAATGGCTAGGCCTACAAGCTCACTATGGGAGCTCACACTCAACCACTAAGACCCACGGACCGCTTATTGCTTCAAGTGTTCCAAGCCGAGCACTAATGGCTACCTCTCACATAGCCAACACGCCATCCATATCAATGGGTGTAGTGAGCTTACCTCCATGATGATCGACTTACCTCGTCTCCTATGTACTCGGGTAGCTCCATGATCTAAGTGCAAGCTTCAAGCAAGATTCATTCTTAAGCTCCATGCTCCAAGCATTGTTGTGAGCAAGAGAAGAGAAGATAAGAGAAGAGAATAAGAGAGGAGAATAGGGAGAGCTTCTCCTCCCTGGTCCCTCACCCTCACACACTCACTCTCTCACACTCTCACACTCTCACACTCCCTCTCTCAAGCACAAGCTCAAGCAAGCAAGAAGAAGAAGAAGAAGAAGAGAGCCACTTTTGGCCGCACACAAGAATAAGCTTCTCATTCACTTTTCAAATTTATATGCAAAACCCTAAATCCCTTTTGGACAGTCATCCCCTTATCCCCTTTTTTTACATGGTGGGCCGTGGCCTAGGACCTTTTTTCCATTGTCCTCCTATCATCCTAGCTTCCTTTCCACTGCCCTATAGCTTTAAAAATTGTATGGGGCACTCTTAAAATAAATCATGGTGCGCCCTGCGCATTTTTTACAAAAGCATTGACTTGCATTTTTTATCGTACGCATTTCTCCTTGATTTAGGACTATTCTGCACCTCTTATATTTCCAGATTCTTCTTGGTGCACCTTCATCTTTTGTTTGACTTTTGCCTTGGCCTTGTCTTCTACTTTAGATTTTTCGGCTTTTCCACCTTATTCATTTGAGGGTTAACATTACCCCTTCCTAAATGAGTGCCAGTCCCATGGCACTCACCGTCGGGTAGTAGGCTTTAGTATGCACCGAAGAGGTGGGTGGCAAGGATGTTTGTTGTTGCCTTGGAGGATTTCTGGTGGTGGGCAAATGAAGGTTGTTGGGGCCACATTGTTGGCGTGGGTGGATGGTGGTAGGGTGGTTGGAATTTGGTGTAGATTTGTTCGTTGTTGGGAATTGCACTGGGGGCTGGTACAGGTGGTGGTTTGTGGGGATTTTGCACATGTTGATTGTTTGGTGGACTTGCACGATGGGAATGGTCAAGAGGTCATAATTGAGTGATGATGAAGATTTGGTGATGCATTTGATGGAGTCTTCAATATCTGCGATTGAAAACCTCTCACATGTGGTCTCTCCCTTGGGGTAGTGCTAGTCTTCTTTGTCGTGCACAACTCGACAAGTACGGTGTACTTTTCATGGCCATTCGTGCAGTGCTTACCACAATTGATTGCAATGATACTAAGGTAGAGTGCAAAAAGGAATCGTGCAAATGGGTCAGGGTGACAGGTCTAACCATAGGCGAGATAAGCTCCCTAGGTATGTTCTACCCTTCATGTGCCCTAAACAATTGTGGGGGATGTGTAGAGAGCTAGGGGACTAGGGATGGAGCCAGCCAACCAAGGTCACTGAGCGTACCTAATTTCAGGACCCCTAGGTGTCGTGATGTGATTATGAGTGTTTTTTTATTTTATTTTATTTTATTTTTCTTCTTTACTTTTTATTTCCACATTTTTTATAAAAAAAAGAATAACATGAGGACAACCATTGCAATACGTTGAGGCCACAGCCTTTCAATTGGATCAAGAAATATCAAGATTCAAAGGCTCCGAAATTGGATATTACAGAGATGATTGTGTCCCAACGTCATTGCTAGAGGAACAGTTGTGGAGATGGGGAGATACATTGGAGATTTGCAAACCTCTTTGTAATGTGCGATGTTGGTATAATTGAGGTAACAACTGCCTTAAGTGCCAGATGTAGAGTTTGACCCAGAAAGAGAAAGTGGCCACAGATCATGCTTTGGGCCATGCAATGTGGGTGATCAACAAGGGTGATTTTTTCTTTCGACAACATGGCTTCGTCATGGATCTTTGTGAGGATGGTGGTCTTGCGCTGATTTGGGCATTGAGCACTTTCGTACAAAGACTTGTGTGGTTTTGCATCCACTTGACACTTCGTGAGAGTATATGCAAGTCACATGCATCAATTATAATGAATAGATGCATTACAAAAAGATATTACTTTATCAAAATCCTATAGTGCTGACTGTGATGCATATCCTTGGCGCTTGTTAAAGACGTGACATATATTAGTAGTAGGTAAGGGAGGTTTATACAGTTGGGGAGCGTGCCCCTTTAACCACTTAAGGACCAAAATTCATTGCAAAATGGCATTTGGCAAGTAGCTTATACACATAGGGCCAATTCTATTTGTATGAGGCGTGGTGAATTTGGGTGATCGGAGGACTGGGGCTGTGCCGATGGTGGGCTCCTATTAGGCTGGGCGGGAAAGATATCATTGGCCAGGACTAGAATGGTGTAGTACCTGGCCGCAGTTGTTTCAAGAATGCTTTTAAACAATTCATCAAATTCTCTCTTGTCTCTAGCTACCTTCTCCTCTTTTGAGTACCTGGTACCCGAGCGTTTGATGGGGGTTTGCACGGCCACTATTGCCACACACCACGTGCTCCTTGGAGCCTTCGTCCTCTTGGCTTGGGGAGTTTTTGGCCAATATCCTAGGTAGTGTCTCTTGGGGCCTCTTTTTGGTGCCTCTTTAGAGTAGGCATGTAGCGTTCTAGTGGGGGCGCTAGTGCCTTATGCTCCCTTCTACTGAGGAGAGCTTCCTTGCACGCCAGCTGCATTGTGTGCTCCATGACGGCTATTGTGGGGAAATCTGCAAAATGTGAACCAAGGTTAAGCTTTGAGGTAGGATAGAATTATTTGCATGAAAGGGATTAAACAGTGGATTATCAAGTGCATATGAGGAGGAGTGAGGTGAGGTGAGGCATGCAGTGTTTATTGTAGAGGGACGGCCCATGTGATGATATTCATCCCGCTTTGACTACGGGGCATATTCTAGCTATAATAGATCTTGGCTTATGCTAAGTTGCGTGGACTAGTTGTCATGGAGTGGAGCAGGGCTTGTCCCTAGAATAATAGACCGAAAAGGGGAAAGGCGTATAGAAGGGGATGGTGCCCCGTCTACGCTCTCAGAAGTGTTGGTCAGGGCTTCCTGTGGCGGTAATGAGGGTTGCATACCCTCCACCTAGAGGCGAAAATGGTCACATGACTTCTAGACATGTGGTGAGAGGAGGACCTAAGGAGCTCAGCTTGTCAAACCCAACTCTTCTCCCTATGCTTGACTATCATTGCTCGTGTGTGTTGATATTATCTCTACAGGGTCACAAAACTCATTGTTTATTTATATACATATTTACGAATCCATGTCACTTCGTGAGGATAAAAACCAATTGTAGAACTCGGGATTGTATTGGAGTGTGGCACACACATCTAGTATTTGTGGCAGCTTACTCAATAACAATAGATATTTTGCAACATCGAGTAGCATGGTACCTTGTCCGAGTCTACCGGCAACATGTAACTCCTCCTCAGTGAGAACCTTATCAACATGTAATATTCCATTAGTTTGCAAATATAATGCATGATTGATACACACTTTTCTTACCATTTTCTCAAAGTCTAAGATCGCCTAATCAATGATCTCCAATTGAAACTCGTCGAAGCATCGTACGTGTTCTATAGACAGGTGACACTTTTGTCTAATTGCCAGCTTGCATTGAGAGCAAGGATATGGGACACATTGATTAAGATATGCCTCAAGATCTTAAACATCACGACCTTCATCATTTTCCATTTTGTCTACATTAGGATAAACAATTTGTCTTAGGCAAGGAAGTGGTCGCTTTTGAGGAAGACACCTCTCGCTCTCAAAAATTGTCATATGTTCAATGTGTCGTATGCTAGGTGCTAAAAGGATTTGTTGCCTAATTTTTCATTGTTGGCTAGTAAGGCTCATTTAGTGATGTGGTCTTTGTTGCATGATGTGTAAGCTTAAGAATATTTTTGATGATAAGGTCCATTTCTCACAGTCTCTTTTCTTTTTCTAAGCTACAATTCAGTCGATATTTGATCTCTCTATTTCTCAAATTTCTTTATGTATTTTGTGACTTTTTTTAATATTTATTTCTTTATGTATCTTGTGTTCCTTTGTTAGAAATTCCCAATTTTACTAACTTGCAAGTGTATGTAGGTGCACCGTGCACAACTAGGTTTTTGTTTTCCACAGTCAATGTCATTCAATATAAATGCAAGTGCTTTCATAATGATGGTGCTCAAACTTCCAATTCAATTGTGACCTATGAAAACAAGAATTCAATCACAATTTTTATAACACTACACAATGTGTGAACTCTCTTTTTTGATGATCCAACCACTTGTGAGTGATTTTTAGGCTAATTAAGTTGAGATCCTAGTCTTCTTAGGGTTGTCATCTCTTAGATGTAGTCACTTTTGATGACCTAGCTACATGAGGTCCAAGGGCTTGACTATCACTATTAGTGCTTTCTCCACTCAATTTGTTCTCACCGAATGGTTCCACGTGAGCTTAAGAATAGTTTTAGGTTAACTACTTCATGTTCACTTCTCGAGGTATGAAGGGGGCCTGTAGCACTTACTTTGGAAGTGAGTGTATCAGTAGTGTTGGCATAGTCTCTTTTGCCTCTATCTAACACTTTGAAAACACTCCTAAAGGTGTCCAAACAAGTGAGTTGAGTTGAGCTTCCCATTAGTGAAGACTTGGTTACTCCTCATATGCAATGGCCCTTGTGACGTGTCAAGGTATAGGGAGTTTCTTTCACCAAGCTTTTAACCATGAAATGCCCTCTTGCATGACTACGGTATCTCTTTTTTTTTTCTCTACCCCCTCATATTTTATTGTTCATTCTCCTCTCTCCCTCCCTCCCTCCCTCCCTCTATCTCTCTTGCTCTCTTTATTTATTATGTTTCATATTTATTTCCTCTCTCTCTCGTTCTTTCTTCATTTTCCTTTCTTCTTCTCGCTCTCTCATTTCATCTCTTTCTCTCTCAATGCACCTCATTCTAAACAAAAAATAACAAAAGAAAAGGAGAAAGAACAAGAACAAAGCAAGAGGGAGCAATGTACTCACCGCAAAGTCTTGAAGATGGATTCTTTGTCTCCTCTTTGTGATAGCTCCTCTTTGCCCTTCGTACACTTCTTCCTCTTCTTCACGAATGGCGGTGGCGATGGAGGCGGGGAAGAAGCTCTCTCTCCTTCTCTTTCACTCTTTCTCTCACCCTCTCACCCTCTTTCACTCTCTGATCTTTCAATATGTCTTTTGCAAACTATTTCACAAAATGTGGTGCTCGAGTTTTGGCCACATTTTTTTTCTGAGTACCATTGCTATTTGTGTCGCAAATAGTGATGCTACTAATTTTTGTCGGAAATCAGTGTTGCTGTTCCCCCCTTCCCTTGTAGTGAGAATCATAGGCTTCTAGCTAGTTAACTCAAATTGGTATTACAACTATACCATCCAAGCACTGCCAAGGGCTACCCTGCCCCAACAAATAAACTCTTACATAGAAATCGTGATATTAGCCAATACTTCCTAAATATATCCTGATATTATCCAAGACTTCCTAAATATATGGAAAGAGGACTCTGCCAGATACCAACTCCTGCAACATTAGGTTCATGCCCTATGGTTGATGGAAATGGAGTAGGTGTGGTAGGATGATGAGACCTTGTAGTTCTAGGTACAATAGCAACAAGTGAAGCTTCAAGAGTAGTGATAGTGTCTCCATGCTTGTTGCAAGGCCTACTTGGACTTGGCTAAATCCATCCAAGACTAATTCTAGCCATCGGTAATGGATTTCACATTCCTGTATGAAAGATTGGTAGCAATCACCAATTGAGACAACAATACATTTCTTGATCTAAAGACACTACATGAATTACAAACAAGCTTCTGGATGCAATTGATACCTAAAAAGATGCAAACTGAAAAGTTATGGCTATTCTCACAAATCCTTGTAGATGATCTAGATGTCACAATACCAATGCCACTTCTTACAACTCTCTCATGACGGTTTCATAGTGAGGCTGAGATATATGGATGCTCAATTCTCCCATGGACTCTTAGTTGCTATTGGTTAGATTTGCACCTCCTCGCATCACTTGTTGATTGATATAGGTTGATGGAGCCATATTGCAGCCAATGAGAGGATGTGCCACCTTTGTGGATGGGGTCCACAAACAAAGGAGCACTACATTTGCAGATGTACTGTATATTATGATATTCAAGGCCACTATCCTCTTTAAGGAGGGCTTTGGACCACTAAAAAGGGTGATGGATATGAGGACCAAAGATTCTGGGGTCTTCTCTTATTGGAGCTCCAATGGCGTGAAGTAGTATTGTTAGGAGATAGGAGGCAACCCTAGCCTCATCCACCCCTCGAGAGAGTAGTTATAGAGTTTTTCAGTGTAGCTGAAGCCCCAGCCACGCTGCCACCCTAAACACTACATCTCCTACTAATAGGCATCATCTCACGACATCACAATTGACAAAGCTAGAACATTACGCAAAGCATGACGCCCTAGAGTACCTACTTGGCAACATAGACATGCCCATATGCATCACATTCGCATCACAATTGCTCATCTTAGATGCATATTAGTGCATTGATGCAATCGAAGGTAGCTTGCACAGTCTTGTGGACTCCATAGTCTAAGGAGGAGATACTCTATACTCTTTTTATCTTTTTAAACACTCTTTTAAACCTAGTGTTTAAAGATTTTTTTCATCTTTTTCAAAATTTTAAGTTCTCCATACTTCTCATACGTCTCATCCCAATCCACCATGTAGGCCTACACATTTATCTCTATCTCTTCTTCTCTGATGAGAGATGATGATACTAGTTGTATTGGTTTTGGTCCCATAGGCCATTCTAGCCTTTTAGAGACATTAATAGATCTTATCTTATATTGTCTCTTCTCTTCTCTCTCTCTCTCTCTCTCTCTCTCTCTCTCTCTCTTGGGCTGGGAATTAACCCAGTCCATGAAGAAATTAAAATTTACAAAGCATTGCTTAAGCAACGCTGTTCATATTGCAAACATCACTTAACGCGTCGCAATTCTGTGTGGCTTAATGGAATGCATTTGTAACATTAAATTTCATCACTTATACAACACTTCAAATGTTGCTTAAGAGGTGCCCACTAAAAATTAAAATTTATAAAAAAATGGGCTTCGCATAAGCGATGCTTTGGCATTGCTTAAGCGATGCCCTTTTTTTTGTGTCTCTAACACCCCCTCTTTCTTCTAGTGTTGCTACCCATAAGACCAATTTTAGCCACAAGCTTGATATCTACACTCCCATTTAACCCATTTTCAACATCAGTCTCGCTGCTCCAAATAAGCATTACATGCATCATCATATTCCCTTTGAAGTTGTTTCTCTATGTCTTTGTCAACCTACATCAATGCTTGCAAAGCTTCACTATCAAATTGTCTTTTTCATTTTAGCATATCAATGATTGCATCATGAAACTCCCTCTAGAATCAACATCCAATATGCTAGAATATGGATTATATACTCCTACATGGATGATTGTAGCCGATCACCTTAAACAACCACTTTATCAATTTGGATATGCTACACGGTTTGCAACCTAGCTTTCATATAGACTTGTAGGATACTAGGAAGATGTAGTTCAAAGACTCTGAGGTACCCTCTAAGATTGTTGCTCCTAGCTACCACCTTTACTACATTTGGTAGCCAATGATTTGGATGGTAATGTTGAGTCCCAACCTTTGACCTATATTTTGCCCTCATGACTCCTACCCTAGTCACTGCTAATCCCAATGCTAGAGCACTATCCATGTTTTCCCTTGTGACCTTTCCTTTTACAACTAGCTCAGAAACTACCCTCCAATAACAAGCTGTAAACTCCACTGCAAGTTGTGTTCCCCAATGTATGCTTGAAAAGCTTGGCAAGATGCTAGTAGCCTCTTCTTCTACTTTGGTTGCCACAAATGTGATAGCTAAGGGTAGAGAAGGCCTCAAACCCCTTCTCATCCCCAGAGCAAAATAGCTCAGAGAGAGGGAAAATTCCTTGTGTGGACACCCTTCGCACAGCCTAGAACCATTGAAAGACTAGATGGAGCTAATCAAAGGAAAGACCATCATCAAAGAGAAGCCACAACAAGATATAGGCCTTATACCAACGTTAAAAGTGATGAAAATGCAAATAACAAAATTTTCCCCCGTCGTCGCAAAAAACGTCATTATTGGTGATGCCATAAAATAGTCGGTATCACAGTCGCTACCAGCGTCGGTATTCGTCGATATTAGCTGATACCGACGTTGATAGCGACGGTTTGCGACGTAAATAACAATGCCAATAATGATGCGAGCAGTAAAATTTGCGATGCTAATAGCGATGGTAATGTTACAACTATATATATCATCTCTCCCTTGACTTGGGTCTCACCTATATATACTAACTCTATATCAATATGAATCATTCTTTGGAAGCATGTCTTGTGTATCTCTCTCGTACTCTCTCTCTCTCTCAACATGGTATCAGAGCTATGGATGTGTAGCAACAACAAGGAAGGTAAGTTGTTTCATTGTTTATACTTGATTGAATTCTTTGCACAAGTGATGATTTGATACATGAACTTGTTCAAATTAGAAGTATTAGTTAATTTTGTCTTTAAAAACGTAGCTCTCGTCGTGCTCTCCAATCCTGTCAAAACCGCTTGTCAATCAAAGTTCTGGATCAAAAGTTATGATAGTTCAGGATTCAAGACAGCAATTCTGCTCGAATCTGCGATTCTTTATCAAGAAACATTTTTTCCCGTTTTGCGCTCCACAACTATTCGTATGATTTTGGCTTTTGCAACACTATTTGATCTAGAAATTTACCAAATGGATATTAAAATGGCTTTTCTCAATGGGGATCTTGAAGAAGAAATCTATATGGAGCAACCTGAAGGTTTTATGATTGTAGGAAAGGAGCATCTTGTGTGCCAGCTTCATCGTGAATTATATGGATTGAAGCAAGCCTCTCGTGCTTGGTATATTAAGATTGATCAGTTCCTCACATCTAAAGGTTTTGTTGCATGTTTTGCTGACCCAAATCTTTACATCAAAAGGGAGGACAAATATTTTATTATTCTTGCTCTATATGTTGATGATACTATTCTTGTGTCAAATAATATTGCTTTCTTGGATGCTATGAAGAAGCTTTTATCGACTGCATTTGAAATGGTGGATCTTGGTGAGATACATTCTTGTTTGGGTATTCAAGTTCAACAACACCGACAACAAGGCATTCTTCTTCTTCGCCACACAAAGTTTATTAATGATATTGTTAAGAAGTTTTTACATTTTATAGGAACACGATTTGGGGGGAGTTTAGTAAGAATCCATGTACCTTTGGAGATTAAAGAATCGTACTCAACTTGCATAGCTTCTTGCCATTGATCCCTTTGAGACGAATTGATAGATTCCATATACGATATTGGATCCTCTTGGACAGACATAGCATCATCAAAGACATCATATTCAATAGAATAGAATCCATGCTCTATCTCAATAGGAAGATCGACATAGATCTCCAAATTTTCATCAATCTTCTTTGGAGGTGAAGGAGGTTTATGATCATCAGAATTAGTAGAATCACAAAGCAAGTAAGGAAATGCACTAAGCAAAGACTATGTATCATCTGAAACATCTGACGACCATGTGCCACCCATAGTCTTCTCATCAAATATAGCATCACGACTAATGATAACCTTTTAAAAAGAAGGATCATAAAATTTGTAACCTTTGGAATGATCTGAATAACCAAGAAAAATAACCTTCAAACCTGGAGGATGTCAAGTGTCCTTGGGCACATGAATATAAGCAATGCAGCCAAATGTGCAAAAGTGAGAGACTGAAGGTGTCTTCCCTGTCCAAATTGTTATAGAAATTTTACCAGCAGATGCAGTAGTTGGAATATGATTTTGAATAAAAACAGCTGTTAGAAGTGCTTCAGTCCAAAACTTTCGAGACAAACCAGAGTGTATAAGCATGCAACGTATAGCATTAAGAATAGTGCGATTTAAATGGTTGCAGACATCTTCACAAAAGCTCTTAGTGAAGCTCGCTTTAGCTCATTAAGACATGCACTTGGTATTGTTCCAAGTAGGTATGTGTAGGGGCTCAGGTTTTTCCCTTGTTCTCCCCAACGGTTTTTTCACTCGCAGCCCAGAGACCTTTGTTTGAGTGGGGATGTTACAACTATATATATCATCTCTCACTTGACTTGGGTCTCACCTATATATACTAACTCTATATCAATATGAATCATTCTTTGGGAGCATGTCTTGTGTATCTCTCTCGTACTCTCTCTCTCTCTCAACAGGTAATAGGGAAAAAGAAAATTTGTGGCAGGGCAGCTTGGCATTGTGTGCTTTATGAGAGCCATACAAAATAGTTTCTACACTACTGTGTACAATATGCTTGCAAACAAAAACAATGTATACTGAAATCATAAAACTGATACATGAAATAAATACATGATCGCATAATAAGCGATTGGTACAATCATGATAGGATATCACTAATACATAGAAAATATCAACATAGATCAAGCAACTCAAAAATAAAGGTGTGTGAGCTCTAGGGATCCAAGGGTGAGCTACATATCCTCGTCCCCCGAAAGCTAGTCCCGCTGCAAAGGAACATCGAACAGACTCTGCAGAAAAAGAAACAACACATCAATCCACCATACAATAATGTATTCAAATATCTCATGGTAACTACGAACAAGAAAGATGAGTGACTTACAGGGCCGCCACGTCTATACAATCGGTCGATCAATGCAGTGAGACCGTGCCTCTTTGATATCGAGTCTCAAGGCTAGTCGGATCGCGATTTGTAATGGAGTGCTGCAAAGAAAACAAAATGCTAACTGTTAGAAACATGATTGTCAGTACAAAGAATATTTCAAAAAAAATAAACAAGCAAAACAAAAGAAAAACTTACAAAGTCCTCCAAATATGTCCTTTTGCTGCCACTCCCAAGATGATGGACCACTCCGGCCTCAAGTCGTGCCCTCGTCGCCTCGTGCTGCTGACTCCAACGTCCTGGAGAATCTATAGCCTCCTCCCTCATTTGATGCTAGTCGTCTGCATCTAACCACTCGGGCTTTGCAAACCCACTCTTGATTGCCTTGTGTGCATCGGATCGTGTATGTGACATGTATGCACGCATGCAATCCATCATCTAGCTCGTAGAGAATCTATCTACTGAGGCTGGCACCGAAAAATCCTTGTGCAAGGATGCTACTATGTAGTCCTTGCTCCCCTACAGTATGTTCCTCCAATGATGCAAGGCCTTGTGCCGAAAAACTTGTTGGCACAACTCTCTCATGCGAGCCATCACCCTCCTCCCCTCATCATTCATGATGATGGCTCCTGACCTACTATCGACTAAATATCCATAACCCCCTAGAGTCTGCCTAAGATGGGTCCTCTCCCATCTGCATCCATGCTCCTGGGTATATCCAGGAGACCCCTGTGCATCCGGTGTACCAACCAGGGTAATATCTCTCGGAGTGGCACCCACAGGGGTACCACCTGTTGACGAGCTGAGCCGAAGTAACTGGAGTAGACGTCCCCACATGTGTGACAAATCCCTAAGGTGACATAGCTCCAGCTGAACAATGAGACGGAGACACCGCGTCCGTGTCTCCACAGCATCCACCTGAGTCTGAGTCATGCTTCCTGGAAGGGGAACGAGAGCGACGAGTCACACTTGTATCTCGTGTCGACCGTAGGCTTATTGCCTCTGTATCTCTACAACATCCCCCTAATCCTGATGCACTCCCTCCCTCTGGCCCAAGTCATGAGCATTAAGCTCGTCTGCTCGAAGCCGAAGCATCCGATCACGCTGAAGCAGATCTAACAGAGCACCCTGACGAAGATTGAGACAACTCCTGGTGTGCCATCTCTCTGAATCTCATAATCTGGTCTGGAGACATGCGTGCGAAGATGTCCTCTAACTCCTTATCACTCATCCCTCAACTCATCCTGAAAATGTCACATGCACAAACAAAAAATAATGTTAGAATAATCAATTTAAATCATACAAAGCACAGTAATATAAATCATTAAAAAAAATCCTCACTTAAAATGCATATCTTATGTACCCTTATAAGCAATTGGTCAACGAATTGAGTAAGTGGATGCTCCAAGTATGAAGTATCCTATGGTCCCATGTAATCTCCTGACACAACTCCGCATACACTGGAAGGTCGATAGATATGTCACCACAAAAGAATGAGTCCATCTCGTTCTCAAAGAATTCTTGGACTCCTATATTTTCATCATTGTTAGCCGATGTTGGCTCTAAGCTTTCGAGTGCCTCCACCCCTTGCAATATCGACCTCTCTATTTGCATATTATCTTCATCTATGCTCGGAACATCGCTTTGATCATATAGTCTCGCACTTCAGGGAGTTGAAGGTATAACATACCACCATCAAGGTTGTCGGGGGTTTGGATAGAAGATTACATGTTCACAAATACGTACAAGAGAGTTCAAACCATTGTGACATAAACCATGTCATAATACAATTAGCAAGAAAATGAGTCCATGCACTTGTTCACAATGGGCTGGTAACACAAAGGTGTCGCGCAAATCCGTCCATTTTTTTTCGGAATCCATTTCGAGAAATCCAGATGGAACTCATCGAACTGTTGCTCCAACTCCTCCAAATACTACTTTGAACCACTGCACATCGAATAGTATCATGGAGAAGCTACGGTAATCCACCGTAACAATACTTTGCAAGTTCCCAAAATACTCCATCTTATCCACAACCGTGTTTGGATGCGTTGCTCGTCGCCGGCTCTCTTGCTCGAACCTTGCCATGATACCACAGTCCATTTTGGAGCGCATTTTGTCAATACGCTCCATGCGAAAATGACGTCCGCGTGACCACGCTGTACTATATATTTTGTACTGTACATTAAAATACTCAAATTAGATGTCACATATATAATTTAGATACGAAAGATTCTAAATCCCTCATCACCATTGGACTATATCCCCTTGAGAATTCCCACTCCTCCATTGAGACCTCTGTCCCTTCGCGAGACGCTGCGGTCAAAGCTCCATGCAACCACCGCGTTGATATAGACCACGGCATCTCCTCCATGCCTTCGGGATATCGAATCGGTCAATGATACGTACTACGTCGGAATTCAGCTGGTGTTTCCTCTCGATCTTGCCTAGCAATCTGGTACTTGGCAAGCCACATCTTCATATAGGCATGGTGCAACATACAAAAGCGATTCACCTTCTCTTCCATTAAGGCATCCATTCTTTTTTCTACCCCATTTTCAACCACCACATCTCCAGTCAGCCTATCATCGTCATTTAGTGACCATAGCATTTCATTGTCTGGTTCCACCATTGGTAGCCATTGTGAAATATGCACTAGTGCCTCAGACACCAACCAACCTTCAGCCATGCTACCTTCTGGCCGAGCTCGTTGTCGCACAAATCCTTTCAAGGTTTTCATGAAGTGCTCCAAGAATAACATCCATCGCGTATGGACAAGTCCAACAATCTCCACTTCATCTACAAGATGCACAAGAAGGTGGATTCGTATCGTGAGCATGCTGGTAGGGAGGTATTTCTCAAAGAGACAGACCATCTCCACTACTCCCATCTCACGGATTCAATAGAGGACGTCTTAATCTCCTTCTGTGAAATCCATTGCAGCAAAGTCCACAACCTGTAAATGGCCCCGCGTATTTCTGGAGTAAGACATCCTGCGATCGCAATCGGTAGTACAAACTGCCACAAATGAGAAATCATTATGAATAATGGCTACATTCCAAATAGGAAAATTCCCACGCTAATTACAATCCATTCGTAGTACAAACCTGACATATCTAATGCTAGTCATGGGATTTTAGCCCCGATAATTGGTTGTCTTTAGAAAATACGGACCTGAGAGAACGCATCATACCCGTCGAAGTGCAGATAGACTTGATTACTTGCTTCACAATGCGCTCTTCTTTAGTGGACAAAACCCAAGGAGAGCGAGGAAGCTGCACGCGACCATCAGCACTCAATTGCGGCCAAAGCACCTCCATCTTACCTACCTCCTTCAAATCCTTTCGTGCCCCTATAGTGTCTCTCTTTCCTGTGATGTGGTCCCATAACAAGCTGCCCACATTCTTGAAAATATGCATGGGATCCAACAAGTGGTTGACCTGTAAGTGGGTCCAATATGGCAACTCGTAGAAAACTGAGAACTGTTGCATTCCATTTGGATGTGATTCCGCGTGGACCATTTTCAGATCGTACCAGCTTGCGGCATTCATATGTGTTGGAGGTCATCCAAGGAAACCTTCCCTGAGTTCATGATCCTCTGGCAAGAGAGCAATGTGTCCTTGATATACCATCTTCTTTATGGTTCGTGACCTTCGGGAGTCTGACTCTGGCCCCCACAATGGACATGCATGATAACTTCAGGTAACCAGACCTGTTCCAACACCACAACCTAGTGAATACTTGCTTGAACGAGATAAAATATAGATATTACCAGCGAAAACGGAGGCCTGCTCACCTGAGCACTCTCCGAATCCCGAAAAGTCATGCATCGTCCACATGAGAATGGATCGAATATTGGCCGACCGATCATTACGCCTGATGATATCTTGTATGGTGACCCCCTCCTCCCACAAAATCTTAAGCTCATCGACTAATGAACGAAGATAGACGTCCATATTTTTGACTTTGTAGCGGTCGGGGATGAGCAAGCTAAGGATGAGATGTACTTTCTTCATAGAAATCCATGGAGGGATATTGTAGTTGACAATGACTATAGGCCACACATTGTAAGAAGTTGAGCACAAACCAAATGGGTTCATGCCATGCATTGCCAGACGGAGCCGAAGATTCCTTGGCTCTCGGGCAAAACCTGGGAAGGTAGAGTCAATGTGGCTCCATGCACGTGAATCCGATGATATTCATTGAACTCCATCCGTGGGCCTATTCTGCACATGCCATGTTGTCAAGCTCGCCATGTCGGATGTACAAAACATGTGGTTTATGCGGGGGATAAGCAGAAAGTGTCTGAGAGCTTTTTGAGGGATGGTTTGCCCTTGCAAGTCCTGTCGATACATGTAAGCACCACAATTTGGACATGTCTCCATAGGCTCGTATTCTCCTCGAAACAGTATGCAATCATTGATACATGCATGGATGTTATTGTAGTCCATGCCAAGCTTCCATAAAACATGTCGTGCATCATCACGAGACTCAGGCATGGTATTTGCAGGTGGTAATATATGATATTTCAAAAACGTGAAAAAAATCATAAAACACCCTGAAAAAGCACAAATGTTTGTAATAATAGTGCCGAAAAAAAATTCAATGAAGCGTATGTACAAGGTACCTGAACAACTCGGTCACACTCGTATCGCTCCGCCCGTATTTTGCTTGCACACTTAAGAGTGCAAGCAATGTCTTCAGCCAAGATACTCAACACCCATCATATAATGGTATGGATGCTTCCTCTCTAAGCGGATCAGAAGTCTCGACATCCATGGGAATCAATGCATCGATCATTACCTCCATCTCAAGCTCCAAGATTGTAGGTAGGTCTGGAAGGTTGCCTGTCTCCTCTGGCATTGACGGTATAGATTGGCCTTGCGAGTGGTGGATTGGCTCATGCACTCCATCCATCGTACGCCCACGTACTCTTCTAATTGGCTGCAAAGGGTGCACTCCCCCTTGGGACGAGACATCACCTCCCTGGATAGAAAATTTGCCAACGAGACCCAATCTTATTGTATATAGTATTCAATTAGCTTGCGAGTATAATGCATGATTGATATTAACTTTAAATTACCGTTTGTTGAAAATCCGCAATCGCCTAATCAATGATCTCAGATTGAAACTCACCAAATCGTCATACATGTTCTATAGACAATCGACGTTTTCGTCTAATTGCCAGCTTGCATTGAGAGCAAGGACATGGGACATGCTGATTAAGATACGCCTCGCGATCTTGAACAATAGGACCTTCTTCGTTTTCCATTTTGTCTACGTTACAACAAATAATTTGTTTTTGTTATTATTTTTTTCTTTTCTTAGATTGTTATCCTCTCCTTCCATCTCTCTCTTTTTCTATGACCTAGCATATAGTATCATAGAACACTAGTATTTAGTACCTAGTACTCAGTACCTAGCACATAATATTTCGTTTTCTCTCTTCCTCTCCCTCCCTCATTTCCTCTCCCTCCCTCGCCCTCACCCTCTAGTTCCCTATTAGGTTTAATGGTTTTTCTCTCTTTTTCTCTCTCCTCTCTCTCTCATTTTTTTCTCTCTCCTCTCCCTCTCTCATTTCGTTTTCTCTCTTTCTCTCCTCTCTCATTTCCTCTTCCTGCCTCGCCCTCACCCTCTCTTTCTATCTCTCTTTCACTATTAGGATTAATGATTTTTCTCTCTCCTCTCTCTCTCTCGTTTTTTCTTTCTCTCCTCTCCCTCTCTACTTTACCTTTCTCTCTTTCTATCCATCTCTCATTTTCTGTCCCTTCCTCACCCTGACCCACTCTTTTTCTCTTTCTCTATTAGATTTTATAATTTTTTCTTTTTTTCTCTCTCCTCTCTCTCTCATTTTTTCTCTCTCCTCTCCCTGTCTCATTTTCCTTTCTTTCTTTCTTTCCCTCTCTCATTTCCTCTCCCTCCCTTACCCTGACTCTCTCTTTCTCTATTTTTCCATTAGGTTTAATGATATTTTTCTCTCTCCTCTCTCTCTCTCTCATTTGTTTTTCTCTCCCCTCTCTCTCTCTCATTTCCTTTTCTCTCTTCCTCTCCCTCTCTCATTTTCTTTTCCTCCCTCGCCCTCACCCTCACCCACACCCTCTCTTTCTCTATTTGCCTATTATATTTAACATATTATCTCTTTTTCTCTCTCCTCTCATTCTCTCTTTTTTTCCCTCTCCTCTCCCTCTCTCATTTCCTTTTGCTCTCTTCCTCTCCTTCTCTCATTTCTTCTCCCTCCCTCTCCCTCTCTCATTTCCCTATTATGTTTTCGTCTCTCCCCCCTCTCCCTCTCCCTCTCTCATTTTCTCTCTCTTCCTCCCCCTCCCTCTCCCTCTCTCTCTCTTTAATTTCCCTCTCTTTCTCCCTCTCCCTCTCCCTCATTTCTTATCCCTCTCTCATTATATACAAATTATACAAAAAATAAATAAAGAAGAGAGAGAATACAATCTCCCTTCCTCTCGTTCTCTCATTTCATCCCCCTCCCTCTTCCATTTCCTCTCGCTCCCTCTCCCTCCCTCCCCCTCACTCTCCCATTTCCTGCCTCTCCCTCTCCCTCTCTTTCTCTCTCATTTCCTCTCCCTCTCTCAATATATATACACAAATCATATAAGTAAAAGTAAAAGAGAGAGAGAATGCACTCTCCCTCCCTCTTCCTCTCTCATTTCCTCCCCATCCCTCTCCCACTCCCTCTCTTTATCTTTATCTCCCTCTCTCATCTCCTCCCCCCTCCCTCTCCCTCTCTTTCTCTTTCTCTTTCTCTTTCTCTTTCTCTCTCCCTCTCTCATTCCCTCTCTCTCTTCCTCCCTCTCCCTCTCCCATTTCCTCCCTCTCCCTCTCTTTAATTTCACTCTCTTTCTCCCTCTCCCTCTCCCTCTCCCTCTCTTTAATTTCACTCTCTTTCTCCCTCTCCCTCTCCCTCATTTCTTCTCCCTCTCTCATTATATACAAATTATACAAAAAATAAATAAAAAAGAGAGAGAACACACTCTCCCTCCCTCTCCTTCTCTCATTTCATCCCCCTCCCTCTTCCATTTCCTCCCTCTCTCTCTCCCTCCCTCCCCCTCCCTCTCCCTCTCCCTCTCTTTCTCTCTCATTTCCTCCCCCTCTCTCAATATATATACACAAATTATAAAAGCAAAAGGGAGAGGGAGAGAGAGAGAATGCACTCTCCCTCCCTCTCTCTCTCATTTCCTCCCCATCATTCTCCCTCTCCCTCTCCCTCTCCCTCTCTTTTGCTTTCTCTCACTCTCTCATTTCCTCCCCCCTCCCTCTCCCTCTCTTTCTCTCTCATTTCCTCTCCTAAACAAGCAAAAGAAGGAGAGAATTAAACCCTAAACAAGCAAAAGAAGGAGAGAATGGACTCACCAATGAGATATGGCGAGGGTTTGGCAGCTCCTCTTCACGATGAAGGCTCCTCCTCTCCTTCGCGAATGACAGCGGCGGTGGCGGCAAGCCTTCTTCCTCTCCCTCTCTCACCCTATGCAAGACGGTCTCTCTCTCTCTCGCTCTCTCTCTCTCAACGTTTGACGAAAATGTATGAAATGAACCCACGCTCGGGTTTTGGCTTTTTTTTCCCCTGTGGGGCATCGCTATTTGCATCGCTATTTGGATGCAAATCCAACGCCGCTACCTGCATCGCTACCCGCCGCCGTCGCTATACGTTACAATCCTTGTAGTGAGTCATTCCCCTCACTAATGACGTGACCCTCCCCACAAGCCTCTCCCAAGAGTTCTTCAACTTCACTAGTAGCACTTCCTCTCAGGATCCCAGATGGCTAATGGTCATGGAGCACTACAAGCCTATTGAGAAATAGAAAGATTAGCCCCTATAATGTGTTGAAGTCCTACAAAATGTGACCACTTCCAACTCTTGGCTAATGCAAATGTCAAGGTCAAGTGCCTCATGAAGCACATCCTATGAGTAGTCAAGAAAAACTTGGATCAAATCATGCAATTAGGAAGTCAAAAGAGGAGGCTAGAGGCTAGTGCATAGAGACAAAAGTAGCTAGTTGGCGTACGTAGGTAGAAGAGGCAATTACCGATATCAATCTCTATTTGGAAGTGGAGTAACTGAAGGGGAGAATGAAAAAACCTAGGGCATTAGTGTCCAAGTGCATGATACACATCTAGTCCCTCCAAGATGTTGCAGGTTTTCAATATGAAAATTTTGAAACCTTGACACAGTAGCTCACAATATTGAGGATGGTGCGTGATTGGATCCAGCAAGCTACGTGTCTCGGTGGCTATTACTTGGAAATCTTGGTAGCCAAAATCAGTGCTCACCAAATTATGCACCCTCTACATTGGGCCTATATGGATCTCTAACTTCAACACAATTGTATCCACTACCCCTCGCTCCCAACACTCTCTCTAGCTCCTCCTAGCCTATTCCCTATTTTACTTTACCTCCCACATTGAAAATTTCCTATCCTACTAGCTTCATCACTACCGACTTTGCTGAAACTCGAATCCAACCCCGCATCTACATCCCCCAACCCCAGACAAGATGCAAACACTCTGGAAGATCAAGGTTTCTTTGAAGAATGACTCATGTGGGTTTGAGTCCTCCATGTGTGCCATGTGTGAGGTCCAAGATGGCGTGATTGGCAACCCAAAATAGCATTCATAGGAGGGTGGTGAAAAGAGGTTATCAACTCTAATGGTAGTGATTCAGTAATGCAAGATAGTAGATTATCCAAGGATTATGATAAAGGGGCTTCATGACAACACGAGCACCTCAAGCTATAAAAGGATCAAGGAAGAAGTGTTATGGTCTTCTCCTTCTTTGTCTTTTTCATTCACTCCTTCTACTCCTCAAGTCATCTTTAAATGGACTCTCCCTCGGTTTACCACGCCTATTTCTCTGCTCTTGACCTTACATCCATTAGTCTTCCTCTTTACTTCCTCTTTTGATCCACTATTTAGCTAATGAATACTCTATAATCCTTCACCATAGTGTGAATAGAGATCAAGTAGTCCAATCCATTTCCATGTATTTCATTTAAGTAGATTATTTTGGAGATGAACTTTATGTCTGATGCCTACCATCAATCCCTTGTATACATATATAGGGAAGAGTGTGTCTTGCCCTTGGAAATTAAGTTACCCACTGTGAGGTTTGCATTGAACCATTCTTTGGGTGAAGAGGAAGCCTTGTAAGAAAGATTGACCTCCCTAGCACATCTTGATGAGATGTGATTGAAGGCTTTGTTACATCAAGAGGTAGGGAAGAAAAGGATGAAAGCACTTCATAACCATTGTGGTCAAATATATAAATTTGTGAAGGATCGATTGGGGGTCATATATGATGATGCACATCGTGAGTTATTTCTTGGAAAGTTAGAACCCAAATAGGATGGCCCTTATAAGATTATGCGTATAGGAAAGAATGGCTCTACAACCCTTTTAATAGCTTTGTAAGGGATAGAGTCTCGAGGAAGTCACTACATGTATATCCTTTGCATCACATACGTTCAAGGCCTATTTATAAATATCCTTATCTGTGAGTTTTTCTTGAATAAAATATAACCCTTTTCTATTCAATCTGTAAATAATCCTATTATATTACACCCTTCTATATGTAAAAAATATATAAAAATGACATTTTTAAAATACATTATTTTGAACCCACATGATGCACACATATATTGAAGAGTAACTTACCCAAGGATAGAGTTTGAAAATAAAGTAAACTTTAATAAGTCTAAGCCCTATTATGTGTAGGGGCTGATGTCAAACTTGGTGTCTTTGAAGGTCTTTCAAGATCTAGCTTAAACTTGCAGTAGGTGTTAAGCCAAAAAAATGGGTAAAATCATTCCTTATCTTGAACATTTGTATTTAGAGCAGAGTTACCACCAAGGTGTTGAGATATCGAGCTCCACTTGTGATACGCCAAGGTGACCATTGTGTATTTATGTCACCGACTTGTCAGTTGCAGATGCGGTTGGTACACCGCCCATGAATAATAGTTAGATGATAGCTATCCTTATCTACTCTAGTTCGTGGCTCAGTTAGTATGCCACCTTAGTTAGTTGTCTTTGGTTTGAGACCCATATATAGGGTTCTTCTATTTCTTTGTATGAGAGTTCTTTTTGGCTTACACAACTAAGAAGAGGAAAATTGTTTTCAGCCTCCATCTCTGTGTGTATTCCCCCATTGTGCAAGCAAGAAAGCTTCAAGTGAGACTCCTTCCTTCTCTCCCATAATCTTGACATGGTATCAGAGCCTTGTTCGTGGTAAGGAGCTCAAGAAAGCAAGCCAAGCTCACGGTGTTCTGGTAAGAGGAGCAGTGTTGCTTTCATTTTCTATTTTGGGAGCAGATCTCTGCAAGCAGCACAGCTGGAAATTGCAAGAGTGCATTGTCTCAGGTTGAGACGCCCTTCGCAATGAAGCAAGAGGGCAGTATATGCTGTGGGAGAGGGCTTTAGCCCGTGGCGACCCTGTTTTTTTTATTTGAGGCCATTTCAGGGCGTGTTTTGGAGGCGGAAGTTTTCTGCACGCGCTAAGGAAAAAGCCCTATTTTATGATGTGTGACCACTGTTCTACAGGTCAGTGAAAAGTTACCATAGATATTGCATCGTATGCTCGTGTGCAGAGACATTGGGAGTTATAGAATCATCCTTGGTTCTTGTATATGCAAAATCGTCACTAGGAAGTGACTATGTGGTCAAATACCACTTTCACCAGTTTTGCAGATTTGCCCTTGTGAGGCTGAAGCTGTGTTCTTTGCAGTGACAGAATTTTTTGCAGTGTTCTGTAATGGCGTCTGATTCTCTTTCACAGATTGTCACTAAAAAGCTTAACAAGAACAACTTCCAAGCATGGAAGTTTAGAATGACAAATTTCCTTATGGGAAAAGGATATTGGGAATTTGTTGCAAGAAATGAAGAAGAACCAGTTCTTCCTGATGTTCCCAATCAACAGCAAATGCAAGCATTTAAAGCATGGCATGAGAGAGCCAGGAAAGTTATGTACTGGCTGTCTATCAACATTTTAGACTCTATGATTGTGCATATTCAAGATGCAAGTACGCCAAAGGAGGCATGGGATACTTTGTCAAAAATGTATAGCACAAATACACAAGCTAGGAAAATGCAGCTCAAGCAAGAGTTGCATAATGTGCAAAGAGAAAATATGAGCATCAATGACTACCACATGAAGGTGAAAAAGATTGCAGATGCACTTGCTTCCATTGGGTCGCCAGTGGAAGATGATGATTTAGTTTTTATGACCTTGAATGGTCTAGGAAAGGATTATGCACAGTTTCGAACATCCATTTCCGTCCGTGAAAGATTTCCTGATTTTGAGGAGTTGATTGCTCTTCTAATTTCTGAGGACCAGAGAAATGGTGGTGCATCTTCTTTAGGAGGAACTTCAAAAGAAGCTGTCTTCTATTCAAATGCTGGAAGAGGTAGAGGAGGCCGATTTGGAGGCCGTAGTAGAAATCAGAATATGTAGCAAACTCAAGAAAACCAGTCCTATGGAGGAGGATGTGGTAACTCTAGAGGCAAGGGGAGCCAAAGAGGTCGTGGTGGATGGCAAAGAGGCCAAAATGCAAACAACAATGTTGAATGCTACTACTGTGGTAAAATGGGTCATATGGCTAAAGACTGCTATAAAAAGCATAATGACATCATGAATGGGAAATTGTAACAAGGGAATTATGCATCTTCTAGTAGATAGGGTGATGACAGAAATGAGCATTTGTTTATGGTGCAGCACATGAACAATTCTATGACAAGTGTAGAAGAAAGCAACAATGTATGGTATGTTGACTCAGGTGCATCAAACCACATGACAGGTCATGCAGAATGGATGGAGGATGCAAGGAAAATGGAAAAACCAGGATTTGTGGAGACTGGTGATGATACTGCACATCCTATTGTGTAGATTGGAAAAATTCCTTTGTCTATGCAGGATGGAAAAAAGAAATACATGTCCGATGTATTTCATGTCCCGAATATCACCAAGAATCTGGTTTCGGTTTGTCAAATGGTTGAGCAGGGCTTGTAGGTCAGATTTAATCCTCATGGATGCTTTGTTGAGGATATGAAAAATAAAGGTCGCTTAATAGCAAAAGGAAAGAAGAAGGGCAGAATGTTTACATTGGATGCAGATATGTCTGAATTGAGTGCAGCAATGTTTGCACATGGGACCGATGTAGTTGCAGATATTGATATCTGGCATAAACGCATTGGTCATGTTAATGCACAACAACTTAAATCAATGCAGGCCCAAAATATTGTTGCAGGATTGCCTAAATTCAAGGTTGTAGAAATGCATAAGGTATGTGAAGCCTGTCAATTTGGAAAACAGGCAAGGAAACCATTTCCTAGACATGTTCAAGAGAGTAAGAAGCCATTGGAATTAATCCACTCTGATGTGTGGACTACTAAAGCTGCATCTCTTGGAGGCTGTCATTATTTTGTCACTTTTATTGATGACTATAGCAGAAAAGTTTGGGTGTATTTTATGAAAAAGAAAAGTGAAGTTTTTGGGCATTTCAAAACTCTTAAAGCTATGGCTGAAAAAGAAACAGGTCTGCAAACAAAATGCCTAAGGTCAGAGGGAGGGGGAGAGTACCTCTCAAATGAGTTTGCAAGGTTCCTGCAGGAGCATGGCATAAAGCAGCAATATTCATGCAGTCATACCCCACAACAAAATGGAATTGTAGAAAGGAAAAATAGGCATATTGGAGATATATCTCGTGCCATGCTCAATGAAAAAGACCTGCCAGATTTTTATTGAGCTGAAGCAGTTGCTACAGCAGTCTACATAATGAACAGGACTCCCACTGCAGCAATACATGGGATGACTCTAGAGGAGAGGTATACTGGTAGGAAACCAGATATTTCTCATTTGAAAATTTTTGGTTGCATTGCCTATGTACATGTGCCAGATGAGTTGAGATCCAAGTTGGATCCAAAAGCTGAGAAGTGCATCTTTATTGGTTACTCTCTGCAGTAAAAAGGGTATAGATGTTATAACCCTTCTACTCGTAAGTTTACAGTGAGCAGAGATTTTTTTTTTGATGAGATGAGTAGCTGGTATAAACCAGTAAATGTGATTGATGATGTAGATGCAGAAAATGGTAATGCTACACAGAATTCACAGCAGCAGTCACAAAATATTAGTGGACCTGGAGCGTCCTCTAGCAGTGGTTCACATTCTTCACCATGGACAGGCAAATTGAGATAAGGAGAATCTTCTCAAAGCAATGCAGATAGTGGTATGTAGGTACCACAAAAAGGAAAAGAGAAGGTTGATCAGCCCATGTTTGATGTGAATGCAGGTCACTTTTATGTGGAAGGTGAATCCAGTGGCTCAGAACAGAGCATTGATGATGAGTTGGGTATTCCTTCTATTGTTACACCTGGAGTAAGGAAGACCAAGGATGTTTTGAGAGCACGTGGAAGTGAACCTATTTTCCGCAGGTCTACGAGAGCTAGGTATCCTGTGGATAGGCTGAAATATGATGGGTTTACAGCCATTCACTATGCATATATGGTCAAAGTGATACAGGAACCAGAACCCACTTCTTTTGAGCAAGCCATGGGAAAAGAAAAATGGGAGAAAGCCATGGATGAAGAAATGGATGCCTTGGAAGAAAATGCTACATGGAAATTGGTACCTTTGCCTAAAGGTAAGAATGCAATTGGCTGTAAGTGGGTTTATAAGATGAAGCACAATGCAGATGGTTCTGTGAACAGATACAAGGCAAGATTAGTAGTCAAGGGGTATGCACAAACATATGGCATTGACTATGAAGAAACATTCAGTCCAGTTGCAAGGATGGCAACCGTAAGAGCAGTCATTGCTATGGTTGCATCAAAGGGATGGTCTTTACATCAGATGGATGTAAAGAATGCCTTCTTGCATGGTGATTTGCAAGAAGAGGTCTATATGGAGTAGCCACCAGGTTATGTGCATGCTGTTCATCCTGAGTTTGTTTGCAGGTTGAAGAAAGCCTTGTATGGCTTGAAGCAAGCACCTAGAGCATAGTCTGACAAGATAGGACAGTATCTTGTCACTATTGGCTTTCAGATTTCCAATGCAGATTTCTCACTTTATGTGAGAAAAACAAAGAAAGGTATTATGCTACTTGTCATGTATGTTGATGATTTGATTATGACAGGTGACAGTGATGAAGATATCCTTCATGTGAAAATGCTATTGAAGCAGAAGTTTGAGATGAAGGATTTGGGAGAGCTGCATTATTTCTTGGGCATTGAGGTGATTAGATCACCAAGTGGGATACAGCTCTTGCAGAGGCAGTATGGATTGGACATGCTGTCCAAATATGGGATGACAGGCTGTAAGCCAATTTCAGTTCCTTTGGAGCAGAATGTGAAGCTGAGCGCAGATGCAGGTGAGCTTCTGGAAGACCCTACTATGTACAAACGCATAGTAGGAAGCTTGATTTATATAACTATTACCAAGCCAGATTTGAGCTATGCTGTTGGATTGGTAAGTCGATTTATGCAGGCTCCAAGGAAACCGCATTTGGATGCGGCTAGACGCATACTCAGGTATGTGAAGTCCACATTGCAGTATGGACTATTTTATGAGACTGGGGTTCAGATACAGTTGCATGGATACACTGATGCTGATTGGGTTGGTAGCATTTCTGATAGACGATCTACCAGTGATATGTGTTCTCTTTTGGGAGTGTTGCAGTCACTTGGAGTAGCAAGAAACAACCTACAGTTGCCTTGTCCAGCACAGAGGCTGAGTACAGGGGTGCAGCAATGGCTGCATGTGAGGTAGCTTGGTTGCATAAGCTACTTTATGATATGCATCAGCCTACAGATGGGCCAATTGTCATTTATTGTGACAACATGAGTAGTATACACTTGACAAATAACCCAGTCTATCATGCTAGAACAAAGCACATTGAGGTGCATTATCACTATGTGCGGGAGAGGGTTTTACTAGGTCTTAGTTTATGTCAGCACAGAGGATCAGGTAGCTGACATATTCACGAAGGCATTGGGCGCAAAGAAGCTGCGCAAGTTTAGAGACCTGCTTGATGTGCATGAATTGGGATTGAGCTCGAGGGGGAGTGTTGAGATATCAAGCTCCACTCGTGATACGCCAGGGTGACCGTTGTGTATTTATGTCACCGACTTGTCAGTTGCAGATGCGGTTGGTACACCGCCCATGAATAATAGCTAGATGATAGCTATCCTTATCTACTCTAGTTCGTGGCTCAGTTAGTATGCCACCTTAGTTAGTTGTCTTTGGTTTGAGACCCATATATAGGGTTCTTCTATTTCTTTGTATGAGAGTTCTTTTTGGCTTACACAACTAAGAAGAGGAAAACTGTTTTCAACCTCCATCTCTGTGTGTATTCCCCCATTGTGCAAGCAAGAAAGCTTCAAGTGAGACTCCTTCCTTCTCTCCCACAATCTTGACACAAGGTTCAATGATCTGGTGGAGTAAGGGTTATCATATTACTGAGTAGCAAGACAGATCTCTCACATGGGATATTAAGGTCTATTGGCACCACTGTCATAGAATTCTTATTAGTATCCCTATTGAGTTGAATGAGGAAGGAGGGATTGTGCCTATCATACATCCTCTTTCTTCACTCGACTTGACTGCCACAAGTATGAGTAGGCTGTTTGATATGACATCACCTATCAATGAAGAATGGGCCTATACTTTGCATTTTGATAGAGTTTCACGAGGGCTTGCTAAGCATACAAGTATCCATATGGTTATTAAAGACCCCCGACATATAGAGATTATGAAAATGGGAGTTCATTTAGGCATCGCTTTGACTAATAACATGGTAGAATGCAAGGTCTTAATCCTAAGGTTAAATATAGCTTGACCTGGTGGTATTCATTGTTTATTAGTGAAAAGTGACTCGCAACTAGTGTTCAACCAATTAAATGGGACCTATAGTGTGAGGGATCACATTCTGCGGATATATCATCGTGTTGTCTTGGATATACTTTAGATGTTTGAGACATATACTTGTCAGCTAGTTTCTCATCATTAGTCAAACCGCTTTCTAGATTTGTTGGAGAATTATGTCTTGGGCATATTTCTTAACTGTAGTCTTGAGAGGTTATTAGAATTACTTGGTCTTATTAGCCCAGGACTAGTGTGGGGATTGCTTGGTTGATGACATGTCTTGTTATGGCTACGAATGGTTAGTATGGGTGATGAGCCAGATAGCGATTGACCATCTTTCTATTCTTTCATGGATGCATAGAATTGTTCAATGACATATTCACTAGATCCATACCATTTATGCAGGGGGCTAGCTAGTAATTTGATGTGTTTAGGAATGTGACTGGCCCATCTCTTGATCTCCTTAATGGTTCTAAGGTTTGGCATTATGAAGTAGCTACCGGATCCGGAAGCCAAAAAGTATGTGATGAAGGCCAGGGTGATAGTTTTGGAGCTAGATAGCCAGTTGTCCAACCAGATCGCAATTCCAAGATCATTTGCCTCCACAATTGAGCAAGAAGTAGTTCATATCAAGTGTGAAAATGCCAAAAGGGAACTACTTATTTTGTGGAATATGGATTAAGCTTAATTAAGATGAGAAAACTAAAGAAATGAAATGAATGGGAGGGGGGGACACCATTTTTTCAATGCCTCCTCACATCTTCCAAAAATAAAAATTCAAACAATTGATGATCTTCTCCTTGCTCTTGGACCTGAGTTTCATTATTGTTTTCCTCTCCATCACTCCGATTTGCACAAGAAATGATGTAGTATTCAACAAGATAAAAAATTTGTATTTCTCTCTTCTCTTTTTTTTCTCGCCATAAACATGGTTCATATGGGTTGAGAGAATGAGGAAAAATGGGTGTCGGTTGTGACGGAATGCAAGGGGTAGATGAAGAAAGTTCCAAGGAAGCATCAAGGGATTTCCATTTTTGAATTACGAGACATGTATATGCGATTTTATATATAAGTGGGCTTCCTCTTGGTTTTATGATGTATATTGATTTTCTATGGTTGATATTAGTTTCTATGTTTGAAAATGGTTCATTCTATTAGAAATGTCAATATGAACAACATATCTTAATCATTTATACATTTTATTCAAAACATGCAAAAGTGCAGTTTTATACTAAGGCATAAATTTTACAAGTTTCATCATGGAAAATTGTGTTTCCATGGAGGAAAATGAAGAGTAATAATGAATCTTAGTATTCTTAATTGTTTCACATCAAAAAATACAAGAAAATTAAAATTTCAATTACAAATAATTATAAAAAATAAAGAAAAATGAGTTTTAATTGGGAAAAAATTAGATATCATACATGAAAAATCTGAGCCATGTTTGTGCAAGTATAATGGAGGTAGGGCATAAGGATCTATCTTAGATTATCCCCATTTATATATTTTAGTGTGTATTTATTACTCACATTATGAAGAAATGTACATGGAAACACCTCTTAACCTACCCATTACAAGCAAAATCCCAAATAGTAGGAAGAGAGGGGGTTTTATGTGCTAAATATGGCTCAAAACTTGATTTTTTTGCAGTACTTTTCATATAGGCTCGATCTTATTTTAAGTACTAAAGGTATAGTGGCAAGGAGTAATTCGGCATTGCCTTATTGTCGCAAAAAAGTCGTTAGTGAAAGAAAATCATGGAAAGAATCGTTGAGCACATTCATAATGATAATCTCATTCAAGTAAAATGTTTGTGCACTCACAATCATCCACATTGTATTACATGGCATCAACATGGTATAAAGAGAACTATTTCCTAGATGCATAGCACTTGGTTTCAAACTATTGGCTGACAATAAGTGTGAGGCTCCCTATGCTATAAGTTTAAAATAATCATTTTCTTGGGGATTGATTCGATGAGGAATATACTTTCCCCTGGAATGAATATTGTGAAGAGTGGACGTTGTACATATGTGTTATATGTTAAGACGGCGCATCTTGGCGCCAATCCTTGGGATGTAAGAGAGCTCTAGTGGAGCCACATTAATAAGCTAGGGGGTGGTCCATTTGTTTATGTTACCATGTGCTAGCCACCTATATGTTTAAAAGAACAAAATACCCCCCAAGCACTATAAATTTTTCTGAGGTATCAAGAGACATATGCTAAGATAGTGGATTTAGTTGATCTGCAATTTAGATTGGGTTTAGGCTTTTGTTAGACTTGGTAAAGTTTGATGACTGCAAGTGCTCATCTTTATCTTTTACTAGAACCTTCAGTACAAGGGATTAGGCCTATAGACGGCCTCATAAAGGCATCCCTTGAACTAAGAAAAAAAGTTACATGCATGTCTAAAATCTTGCAAAACCTTGTGTCAAAAGACCACGTCACTATGTGCATATATAAAACAAATATGTTATTACAATTCTAAATGCAAGATTTATCATATATGTTTGCAACTCTCATAAGCTTCTACATATTATGTGCTATGTCTCTATTTTTCACATACATTTACATGCAATTTTGAATGTGATTTATTAGAGGGAGAAAATACAAAGGAGTTGCTAATTGGTTGTAGAACTATGCTTGGAGTCATAATTTTGCAATCGAGAGCTCCCTTGTTTTTCTCGTCTCTATATTGCATGCTCATTGTGCTTTTCTTCTTTAATTCTCCCTTTATTGTATGTTTATTATGCATTATTTACACAAATAGGACCAATGTGGTGTTAAACTTTAACATAATCTGACACAATAAAATATTGAAGGAAAATACTTTCTAAGAACATGAATAATGAAATAGGACTCTCTTGTGTATTACCACTTGAAATGAGTTTTGTAAGAGGTAGAAGCCAAAGTTTAGTTTGCATGCAACATGAAAGAAATCTAAGCCATCAAATCTTTGATATCATTACAACGTATAAGTGAAATTATAAATTCTAACTAAATGTAGATAAGAGCTATTCCTATCTTGCATATCTCAATGGTGCATGAGGGGCTCACGCCCGAGAAAGTGCAATGTGTGAAGGAGGATTTGGACCCCTTTGTGATGATGTATGCAAGCATTGCATGTTGTGTAAGTGCAACGTTGAACTCTTTATCGCATTGCTCCACCTTTTCTTGCTAGTAATTCTTAAATATGCAAGCCATTGTAGTGCAAATTAATATGGCCCCGACCTTGATGTATCTTGGGGGGACTTACTACATGCTTATTCTTTATATCATGTGATTTTTTTAAAAAAAACATAATTTTTTTCTATTAAAATTGTAAATAATCCCTTTATATAGTAGCCTCTTGTATATTGAAAATGTGTAAAATTGGTATTTAGTAAATCCCTTCTGTTGAACATATATATAGTTATGGGTGACCTCTCTCTCTCTCTATCTTTCTCCCCTCCATTCTCCCGCCCCTAAGGCATGTATGCAAGTTTAATCCCTTCCATCAATAAAAATATCCAATTATATATATAATTAAACTTTAAAAATAGAAAATTAAAAAATTCACTTTTGCAAATACAAATAATGGATGATAGAAATACTAGTACATTTAAGAGCATGGGAAAAGACATGTTTCCCTAGAACTTAATGCTGTCTATTACATGCCTCTAAAAACACCACTAGAGGTGCACAATCTTCAATGAGCCTATGCAAAAAGAGGTAGTGTGTTTAATAGCATGAAAAATGATGCAGCTTTTAATAACTTATCTGCTCTATCATATGCCACTAAATGTGAATATCCTTTAGTAAAAGTATGCATAGAGAGAGGTAGCTCTAGTCTAAACCCTAGCATGTTTACTTTGACAAAAAAAGACATGTGAATCTACAAAACCCTAATGGTGTCACATGGCACCATAAAGCGTATCATGTGGCTACACATCCACTTAAGGAAAAGCAAGGGACAAACATGAAGACAAGTGCTTTGAATATATGCTTATGGAATATATAGTCATGATCCTAACAAGTTTTTCTATCATAAAAATTAGTTCATTAAAATAGTATAAGTTTCTATTATTAAGTTCTAATAACTTAAATGAGAACTTTGTAAGGATCTAAACACATACAATGACTTATCTTAAGTGGTGTGAAGTCCCTAATCAGATTTTATATGTGAAATTTATGTGAAAAATAGTATGTTCTCCTCTTTAACCTTTGCAAACTATAAATATAAGCAAAATACTATGTGGTGGATAGTTTGCAAGAGAAGCGATAGCTAGAAAATCTCCATTCATAGCTATTAGTGTCCTACTCTATATGAATATGCCTATATTTTCCTTGAATCTATTCAAGAAATGCAGCATCTTGAGGTCTCCTCTCAAGCTATTGAATTCTTAGAACTAAAATCTTGTCTCTTGTCATATTATCCTACCATGGTAGCATACTCTAAGTAAGAGTGTCTTTGTGGGCATCACAACCTTTTGTCCATAGATAAATTTTAAATGCATATACTTGGGAATCGCACTATGTGTAGCTCAATCTATCCAGAGAGCATAAGGAAAAAACCATGGAGAGTCTCTAGTCTTTTCTATGAAAGCCTTAGCCAAATTCTTAACTATACAAGGATATCCTCTTTTGCTCTTTCCATTCTCCTCTAAGTTGTAAGTTGATATTAAGGCTAACTTGATGCCAAGCCTAGAGAAAAACTCTCTTGTTGCATTGGTTGTTAACCCTCAGACAAACATGGTGGAGAATCTGGAAAATCTAAAGCAGAAGATAAGGGCAAGGCAAAAGTGAAACAGAAGACGAAGGCTTGCCAAGAAAAATCCAAAAACACAAGAAGTGCAAAAAATTCCTAAATTAAGGAGAGAGGCGCACAAGAAAAAGTGCAAGTCTATACTTTTTGTAAAGAGCCCAAGGTGCACCATGATTTATTTTAAGTACATCAGTCGTGATGCAAATTGTAAAGGTAGATGGGAGATCAAACGAAACCTAGGAAGATAGGAGGACAATGGGAAAAAAGGCCTAGGCCACGGATGGCCATGTAAAAAAGGAGATAAGGGGATGACCACCTAAAAGGGATTTAGGGTTGCATATATAAAGTTGAAAAGTAAATGAGAAGCTCATTCTTATGTGTGGCCAAAAGTAGCTATCTTCTTCTTCTTCTTCTTCTTCTTGCTTGCTTGAGCTTGTACTTGAGAGAGGGAGTGTGAAGGTGTGAGGGAGTGAGTGTGTGAGGGTGAGGGACCATGGTGGAGAAGCTCTCCATCTTCTCCTCTCTTCTTCTTGCCTATTCAATCTCCTAAGTAAGTTTTTGGTTTTTCAAAGTAGGTTGGAGTAGTTTAGGTATTTGCTTTGTGATTTTGATGCATTAGGGTAGGAAAAATAAAGAAAAAAGGAAAACAGACATTAGGGTTTCTACTATCATAACAGAGCAACAGGGTTTGATTTGTTTCTCGATTTGTATTTTGGATTTTATTTACTATTCCAGGAATATAAAATCCTTGATTAGGGTCTTTTCTTACATTCTGAACGATTGTGTGACCCCTCATAATCAAAATCATTAGACTCCAGTTAATTTATGTCATCGCTAAAAACTCATCCACAGGAATCATACACTGTTTCCAAAGTCAGATTCCCAAAATCAAACTCTTAGAATCGGATTTCTAGAATCGGACAATTCAGACGGTGTCATGACGCTGCGCATCTACCACTGCAAACTTGAGGGCAGAGTTTTCCATCATGATTTTGCACTCTTTAGTCATTGTCATTATGAGTTTACTTTTTATTGTGTGTATCTTTTGTGTTTGCATTTGTATGACGGCGAGCACATGTAGTTAGGCTAGGCACAATTTCTTCAATGCATTCATATTTTCTTGTGTGGAAGCATCGCTTGATTGGTTGCATCACATGGATCCAACATTGCAAAATTTCTCGAATCATGAGTGGATGAGCAAAAAGATCTATTTCAAAGCATATTTCCTTGTTAGGGCACAATGCATGACTCAAGGTAGGAAGTGATGACAATGTAGCTTCTTTGGATACAGCTCTTTCTAACACAATCAATAGAGTCTGATGGGACACCACCGTATTCTGTGGGAAGTTTTCAGGTTCAATGTCAATTGAAGCTAAAAGTTATGTGGTAATCTCCCATTTACAACAAAAAATGATGCTACAACTTGTGGAATCTCATCAAGTTCATATGCATCAAATGTTCCGGCAAAAAGTCTCCAAAATGAGAGGAACATTGCAACCTGCTATAGGATGCTCTCTTCATAAACCATCTTAAACACTCTTCTCTTGTCATGAAAATTCATGGGAAATGATGTTTTGAAGAAAAGCTATGCCAATGATTCAAGAAAAATCTTGAATGCAAGTAGAGGAGGTTCACAAAAACATCATAATCACAAGTTTTGGAATTCATTTTATCCCTCACTTCACAAGTCTAGTATGAAAGGAAGATCAGCAGGACAGGATAACGATGGAAGAGAATAGCTTTTTTTATAAAGCCTTAGATTTAATAAGAAAAATTACGAGATTTTCGGATCATGTGCTCCAGATTGGAAAGAGGAGACCTAGCACAAACTTTATGGAGGTCATTCAGTAGGAGATCAAGGCTAGTATGCGTTCGATTCTGGTGGATTGGCTTGTAGAGGTGGCAGAGGAGTACAAGCTTGTGCCACATACTCTCTATTTGAGTGTATCCTACATCGATTGTTTTCTCTTTGGAATTACGAAGAGATATCCCCCCCCCCCAAGTTGAGGAGTTTTGATAGTTTGCAGTGTCTATGCTGCTGATATCTATCATCACTTGCATGTAGCGGAATTGAAGAGGAGATGACACTGAGACATGGATGCCTACCGGCATGCTCACAATAGCGTGGTTTTGTTTCTGTCAATGTTGTGAAACGCCATGGCTTTGAGAGGGGAATGCCTTTTGTTGGCAATCTACCGGCCCCCTCATTGGAGCTCTCTGAATATCGCTTGAGCACCCTCACTGTGAAGAGTGATGGCACAGGTGATTGATTGCTTTGGTTGTCAGAATGGTTTCAAGTTACCGGATTCAAAGCCTTGTTGTATAACAAATGCAGGAGAGAAGCCATGCCATGTTGGTGTAACACCACGAGTATCACCATCCTGTATCATGAAAAACATCCTATGGTAATTCCAGGTGTGAAGACTCGAATGTCGAAGCTTCTGTCAATGTCGAGAGGAGCTGCTATAAGAAACAGCCAAATGACTTTTCTAATATTTCGAAGCTCCTATGGATCCTGGTTTGCTTGATCGAAGAGCATTTCTGGAGAAAACTGGAGTGTCTGAAAGCTTTGCATGAGAT
Source organism: Lygodium microphyllum (assembly GCF_053477565.2). Taxonomy (NCBI): domain Eukaryota; kingdom Viridiplantae; phylum Streptophyta; class Polypodiopsida; order Schizaeales; family Lygodiaceae; genus Lygodium; species Lygodium microphyllum. The sequence goes on from NC_141141.1 coordinate 76,449,181, forward strand.
GGCAGGAACTACAAAAAATAGGCGCACTCCCTTTTGCTAAAAAAAGAAATGGTCCTAACACGGAATGATCAAACTTAATGCTTCTACAAATCTCCTACACTTTCAAGAGTTTCTATCAGAACCTCATTAGGTGTGAAGTTGAAGTTTTCAAATCACAAAAAAATGGAGAAATGTCAAAACACTTTTAAATCACTTCTCTTTCATGCATATTCATAACAAATTTTGCTCTCTTGAGACTAAACTTTGAAGAACTCTTGTGAATTGATTCATTGAACTTCTTCTAATCTATCCTTTGCAAGCATCAATCAAGAAATTGATGAATGAGAACATGTGTTATGATGTATTGTGAAGATTGAATTCCTTGGAGTTTGACTTCTTCTTTTTCAATGCCGATATATGCAATGGAATGAATATGAAACCCAAAATCATTCTTTTTGCTTCATGTTTTTACATTGAGTTGAGTGCTCTTCATCAACCATTGTTCCCATCTTGCAAAGTGTCCCAGGGGCAAGCGGGTTCACAAACTCCCACACAAATTCCGTGCGATATCTAATGAACCTGGCATGAAAGCATCGCTTCTAATTGTCGAGATGGGAGACTCTTCAAATACTCCACCCACTTCATCATCGAGTGCTTCTTCCTTTTCGACTGATGAAATGAAGAATTTTTTGCAAACTCTTTCTTCAGTCATTATGATGTAGAATCACCAGATGCAGTTATCTATATAGCAGCAGCAATAGTTACATTAGCAACAATTGGATCAACAATGAATGTTGCATCAAGAATAAGAGCATATGCATGGTGCAACCAAGGCGATTGTGAGACTGTGGTAAGTGGTCTAGAAGGCCAAGATGATATGTTTCGGAGATACAAAGCAACTGTTAAAAAAATAGTTTTGACAAAGGAGGTATGAAGAAATTATTGGAGGAATCTCTTTTACGCTATTTTTATGTGATGCAAGAGGTGGCAAGAGAAGTTGTTGCCTATGGTCTTCAATTGGAGCAATTGCCAAAGGACAAGTTTCATTTATGGTCTTATACACTGCAAGAAGAAAAGAAAGGTAAAGCTTTATCATTTGAACTTTCATCCATAAGAGATGCAATCAGAAAAGGGATTAGATAGAATGATCGCGTAGATGTCTTTTCTATCTATGCTTACATTGCAAAATATCAAGGATTTGAAATGCTTGTTGTAGAAAAGCACAAAAGAGATAGTGATCAACCTGAAGGATCGAAGAGGGCGACTAGGAGGAGTGAACCAGTTCTTCAACCTTCTTCTTTAGGATATCAAAGTAAAGTATGGCTAAGGTACAAAAGCCAAAATTATAAGAAGACCAGAAGGCCCCAAAGACAAAGGATTTGGAGCCAAAAAAGTAACCTGGATCAAGCTACTATCTGACATCGAGACGACCACAGACTTGAAAAATGTACTTGAGGTTTGAATTCTTAATTGCAAAATTGAATTTACACTTGGAGAAGTCTTGGGGATTTTCAAAAGAGAGTTTCACGATATTATTATTGACATCATAAAAAGAAAACAGAAAATTATTGAAGAGCCAATGTAGGATATGATCCATCGAGAGGCTTTAGCTATTGCCGAGGCTATTCTCTATGGGTTGCAGATTGAGGAGATTCATTCTCAAGACGAGATTATTGAGGATTCTACAATGGGAACTCTATGTATACAGTTCAAGAAGACTCTTCATCCTTTACTTTAGTCCGTACAATATGATGAGAGCCAAGATGCGCCTAGATTGGTGCCTCGAAGCCATTTTTCTCGAAGTCACTGAGCTCTTATGACTACAGAAACTATTGTCAAGCTTGGTGAGACTGAGACTCCTTGTGTTGCTCTTTTGGATCATGGTTCCGATATTAATGTCATAATATAAGATTTATATGATACTGGTAGATGGCTAATTTATGTGGATCATGGTTGGCGCATGTGTGTGGCCAACAACAATGTAAGAGATCTATATGCTGCTTGTCCAAACCTAAAGATTTCTATTGGAGATGTGGTCGAGTCTTATCATTTCTTTGTATAGAACTCTTGTTCTTACCTATTATTTTGGGGCAGCCATTTATTGCTAAGTTTTGGATGATGGATTTGCCTATGCACAAATCCGAAGCAAGGATGGGAAGAGAGCTATCCAGTTCATGACTGTTTGTATCAATCATCAATGAAATAAGGATTCCTTGAGGGATTTCCCTCTTCCAATAGGAGAGATAGATTTTTGCTAGGTACAACTGTCTTGTGAGACGATGTTGGTATGAGTTAGGGAAAGCTCTTGCCTCTCTTGGTGCAGTGGCAATTTTTCCTCATGTGTTGATGGTGTATGCATTGAAAGTACTTTGTGTTTTAAGCATATTTCTGATATGCCTAGAGCTTCCAGGCAGTATGTAAAAAGAAAAGAAAAAGAATTGATGATTGCAAGTGTTTTGCAAAAATTTGACCGGATAGATGGTCTCTATGATTGCCTTTCATGATCAAATACCATGGAAGAACTTTCGGTATTGCTAAATGCTAACAATCAAGAGTTGTCATATGTCTTACATGAAAATTCTTTGGCAATGTATTACGAAATTGTTGATTTCATGCTTCAAATGAGTTTGGGTGCTGAGGATTCTTAGCAAAAAGTATTATTTCCTAACATATTTAAGCAAAAAGATTTGGGTTTTGTTGTTTATACACATCAAAATTTGTGCTTACCAAGATATTTTCATCAAGAGGTGAAATTTGCAGGTTGTAGCAATGAAGCCAGAGTTCACACAAAATATAAGACAATTGACAATAAGGTTAGACCAGTTGTAGGACCGCTACCTTTGGACAGTGATGAGATGATTAGGAGAACTACTATGCGACCTCCTTTGTGAGATCCTGCACAGGTATGAGACATAAGTTTTCTACTGAGACATTGAAAGAGATGAAGATTGGGAGTGAAGATTTTTTGCTTCCTGAAGAGGTAAGATGTTTTGAAGAGATGTTATGAAGACATGAAAAAGCTTCTTCTTTCTTTCCACATGAGATTAGATGTGTTAATATCCTAGGGTTGTGACGCCTATGGTTATTTTTACTATTCTGTATGTCCCTTGGAATCTACGGCCTATTCTTATGCCAAGGGCTCACTTGCCCAAATTGGTAGAGCTTTTGAATGAGCAAATCAAGATGGGCATTCTAGAGCCATCTTCAGCTCCATATTCCAATAGATGATTCACAGTTCCTAAGAAGAATGGGACACTCAAATTCATATAGGACCTACAGCCAGTAAATAAGGTCACTATTTCAAATGTTGGCACTGGGCCTATTGTAGATGAGTTTGTTGAAGATTTTGTTGGACATGCTATCTATTCACTCAATGATCTTTACTCTAGATATGACCAGTTTCAACTTACCCTCGAGAGCAAATATTTGACTACGATGAAGAATCCCTTAGTCCTTGTTGTAATGTCTACGTATCCACAAGGAGCTACTATTTCGGTTCCTAGTATGATGAATGGAATGAACAAGGTTCTATGAGATTTTATTCCTGAGCTTACTATGCCTTTCATTGATGACTTACCTATCAAGAGTTGTTTGGAAGAAGGAAAATATGATTCTTTAGATGACCATGGATGCAAGTTCTTTATGGCTTCACATATTAAGATGTTGAGAGGATTTGAATACTAGAAGAAGTGAATTTGACCTTGGCAGGGTTGAAGTCTATTTTTGGTGCCAGAGAAGTTTTGATTGTTGGTCATATGTCCGAAGGTTGATGCCATTGAGAAGATTGCTGAGACTTTCTCTTCTACTTCAAAGGTTTGCAGGTTTCTTGGAGCTTGTGTGTTTTGCAGATGATCTCTACCAGCTCTTGAGGAAAGGAAAAGGTTTTTCTTGGGAGATAAAACATACTAAAGCCATGCAGAAATGAAAGAAATGATTGAGAGCTGCTCCAACTCTTCGAAAGGAAGAATATGAGTGTGGGAGACCTATTGTTCTTATTGTTGATACTAGTTCTATTGGCATTGGATGGGCTGTTGGCCAAGATGATGTAGATGGGAATAGGTATGCTATACACTTTTCGGGGCGAAAGTCCTAAATTAATGGCAACAAAGGTATCCACAAATTAAAAGAGAGATCTTGGGAGTTGTCACAACTCTCAAGAATAATAGAGAGTACTTCATTGGTGCTGTTGTGGTGGTCGAGCCTGATTGTTTGCCTCTTCTATGTATAATCATGAGTTTTTCTACTCAACACAATATTAGTGAGTTTGGGAATCTCTCAATTCCCATTATTTGAATACTAAAAAGGTGGCAGCCGGATAACATGTTTATAAGTTTCTCAAAACCATTTGATGTGACCTATCATTGGAAAGTGCTTGAAAAATGGAATCTATTGAGCTATAGAGTGCTCGATTTGGAGTTATAGTGTTCAAGTTATGACAAATTCAAAGATTTGACCACATGTCCCAAACTTATGGGAAATTCCCATATTCTCCAATATGGTGTTACTCCAGATATTCCCATGCTTAGATGGATCAGGTACATAAAATCCATGAATCTTGAGTTCACGCACATAGCATGTAAAGACAACCCAGTAGCTAATATGCTTTCATAAGTGAGGTATGATGATATGGATTTTTCTTATATTAATGATGCTAATGATGAGGCTGATCTTTCAATCATGCATGCTGATCATATTTGTCATGTGTCTGTTTTGGAAAGCTTTGATGAAACTTTGTATCTAGGAGAGTATTTATAGATTGGTCATTATTTGAGTACTATGTCTAGACAAGATGGATGGACTGATGTAGACTTCAAAAATATTAGAAGATAGCCCCATTGACAGTTATTTGTGACAGAGCTTCACAGGTGCAAATCATTAAAGAATTCCATGAAAGTCTTTGAGCTGGGCATTGAGCTGTTTGGGCGACTTATGAGAAGATCAAAGAACGCTATTGGTGGAGAGGCATGTACAGAGATATCTCATAGTTTGTTGAGACATGCCCTAATTGTATGTTGTTCTCTTCAGTGAGGCATAAAGATTAGCTTCATCCTACCTACATGCTATGTAATAATTACAAGTGGGTTCTTGATTTGATTACTATGCATGTTGTTTTATGGCAGATGCACTACATTGTTTTGGCATGAGAATATCTCACAAATCAAGTGGAAGGAAGAACATTACGAATGAAATATACTTCAATGATTTGTAAGTTTCTATTGGAGGATGTTATTTTCAGGTATGGATATATTGGAAAATTTATTGCAGATAGAGGTGAGTTGAATGCTGATGAGGCTAAGGAGTTTTTCTCTCACCTTGGCATTAAAATTGCTTTGACTTTAGCATATAATCTAGAAGGCAATGGAAAGAGCGAAAGAGGCCATCCGCTGATTGTGAAAGCCTTAGCCAAAGCATGCGGTGGACAAGTTTGAGAGGGGCCTAGGTTGTTGCCTTATGCCTTATGGGATGATCGCACTACTCATAGTGTGACTACAGCTTATATTCCAGCTCAGTTGATGTATGGGCAGAAGCTAGTCATGCCTACAGATACTTGCACACTTACTTGGACTATTTTACCAAGGCAATAAGAAGAGATGACTAGAGAATATCTTTTGGCTCTTCGTATTCATTAGTTGGAGAGAAGACCTGAAGATATTGATATATAAATTCAAAATCTCAAAGAGGCAAGGATTTGCAACAAAGACCACTTTGATGGTAGACATAGATTGAGGCCTAAAGAGATTAAGGAAGGAGGTTAGGTGTTGGTCTATGACAGTAGTCTAGATAACCAGTACACTGCTATCTGCAAGGTTTCTAGATGATGGTTTCGGCCCTCTTTAGTGCAGCATGTCCATGACAATGCTACATATTCCTTAGAAAGAGAATCAAACTATTCAAGAGAAAATATTATGCAAACTACGCAGTCGAGGAATTGGATGATGTGATTTATGATGGTCTTGAGCCAAGAGATGATGAAAATGAAGATGTGGACATTTTAGATGATTTTACAGAAGATGAAGAAATTGCATTGACCGTCGAGCTACTTGGCAGTGATGAGGATGGGTAGCTGTGGCCCATCCACAGGATGTGCATATTTGGAGAGGGTGCATGTTGTGACGCTCCGTGTCTACCGCTGCAAACTTGAGGGCGAAGTTTACCGCCATGATTTGGAACTCTTTAGTCAGCATCATTATGAGTTTATTTTCGGTTGTGTGTATCTATTCTATTTGCATTCGCATCACACACGAGCACATGTAGTTAGGCTAGGCACAATTTCATCAATGCATTCATATTTTCTTGTGTGGAAGCATCGCTTGATTGGTTGCATCGCATGGATCCAACATTGCGAAATTTCTCAAATCATGAGTGGATGAGTACAATGATCTATTTCAAAGCATATTTTCTTCTTAGGGCAGAATGCATGACTCAAGGCAGGAAGTGATGACAATGTAGCTTCTTTGGATACGGCTCTTCCTAACACAATCAATAGAGTCTGATGGGACACCACTATATTGTGTGGGAAGTGTTCAGGTTCAATGTCAATTGAAGCTAGAAGTTCTATGTGGTAATCTCCCGTTTACCGCAAACAATGATGCTACAACTTGTGAAATCTCATCAATTTCAGATGCAACAAATGTTCCCACACAAAAAGTCTCCAAAATGAGAGGAACATTGCACCAAGCTACATGATGCCTCTTCTCAAACCGTCTTAAACACTCGGAATGCAAGTAGAGGAGGTTTATGAAAACATCATAATCACAAGTTTTGGAATTCGTTTTATCCCTCACTTTACAAGTCTAGTATGAAAGGAAGATCAACGAGACAGGATAACCATGGAAGAGAATAGTGCTTCTTTATAAAGCCTCAGCTTTTATAAGAAAAGCTATGAGCTTTTTGGACCATGTGCTCTAGATCGAGAAAAGGAGACCTAGCATGAACTTTATGGAGGTCATTGAGCAAGAGATCAAGGCTAGTATGCAGTCACTTCTGGTGGACTGGCTTGTAGAGGTGGTAGAGGAATACAAGCTTGTGCTAGATACTATCTATTTGAGTGTATCCTACATCGATCGTTTTCTCTCTGGCATTGATTGTTTTCTCTCTAGAAGTACAAAGAGATATGTGCCCCCCCCCCCCCCCCAAGTTGAGGAGTTTTGATACTTGTGCAGTGTCTATGATGCTGATATCTAGCATCACCTGCATGTAGTAGAATTGAAGAGGAGACGACGCTGAGACGTAGATACTACCGGGCTGCCTGCTGTCAAGAAAGGGTAGCATGACCCTCAAGCTCATAATAGAGTGGTTCCATTTGTGTCGCTATTGCAAAATGCCATGTCTTTGAGAGGGGAGTGCCTTTTCTTGGCAATCTATTGGCCCCCTCGTTGGAGCCCCATGAATATCGCTTGAGCACCCTCATTGAAGACTCATGGCATAAGTGATTGATTGCTTTGGTCGTCAACATGGTTTCAAGATACCAGATTCAAAGCCTTGTTACAAAACAAATGCAGGAGAGAAGCCATGCCAGGTGGGTGTAACACCATGAGTATCACCATCATCTAGCCTGAAAAATAGTCTATGGTAATTCTAGGTGTGAAGATGTGGATGTCGAAGCTTTTGTCAATGTCAAGAGGAGCTGCTATAAGAAACAACCAAAGGACTTTTCTAATATTTCGAAGCTCCCATGGATGTTGGTTTGCTTGGTTGAAGGGCATCTCTAGAGAAAGTTGGAGTGTTTAAGAGCTTTGCATGAGATGGCAAGAACTAAAGAAAATAGGCACACTCACTTTTGCTAAGAAAAGAAATGGTGCTAGCACGAAATGATCAAATCTGATGCTTCTACAAATCTCCTACACTTTCAAGAGTTTCTATTGAAACCTCATTAGGTCTAAAGTTGAAGTTTTCAAAGCATAGAAAAGTGGAGTAATATAATATTATTTATATGTTTGGTTTTATGATTATCTTTTAAGCTTCACTTTTTCCATACCCATATATATACCTTTTGATGGTAGTGTGAAGTATATACTCCCACTCTTGACTCTTAGAAGCTAGATGTATACGTCCTAACTATGGATGATATTCCATATGATCAAGCCTCGAAAAATGTATCCAATTACATTGTGTGTTTATCTTTTAATGCATGGTTTTCATGATTTTATGGTATTTTATGCATTCAATATATATGTTTGGCATTATCTTAGCCTTTTTGGAGAAGAAAAAACCCTTGAAGGTCACTAAGAAGATAAAGAAATAGATTTATCATTACACATGTAATGATTTTATTTAATTTTTTTATATTTTTTAGATTATATATATATATTTATATATATATATATATATATATATATATAATATGTTTATATATAAAGATTTATTTATCTTAGATGAATATGTTTGTCAAAGGAGAAGAAAGATTTCAAGAATTTCAAGAATATACATCAAATCATGTTTTGATATCTATGTTAAAATTCATTTTGACTTTATGCAAGCTTTTCAAAATAGTTGTTACATGGTGTGACAAAAAGAGTATATTCTAAAGAAACTATACAATAAAACATCAACAACCTAAGCAAAGATAAAGCATATCTTTCATTTTCTTGTAGTTATATGTTTTTAAATTTGATTACTAAGTTTATTTTCAAATATAGGTTCATATAGATGAGAAAAATTATAAGTATTGTGAAAAATTTTGAGAAAGTGAAAGATAAATATTAATATTTATTTTATGATAATATTTATATAGTTTAGTAAAATAAAAAATACATTTTAGTATTTAATTATCTATATATTTAGTTCAATCAAATAAGAAAATGATGAATCATTTACAACAAACAACCCAAAAAGGAGAAAACAATATCAAAGAAAAGAGATTGAATGTATTATACATAGAATTTTTATTTAATAAGTTTTAAATTAGAAGAATAATCTTATTTGGTTATTTCATTTGGATTAGGAACATAAGTACCTTTCAAACCCACACATTGAAATTTATATTTTCAATTTTATTCAAAGGGTAACTTTCTAGTGACTTATTTTTAATTTGTACATGATAGTTATTTAAAACTATAATCACAAAGGGAGATCCAAAGGTATGGGAACATGTGGTTTCAAATATTTATGCATGTGGAAATCAAATGCATGGGCACAACACAAAAAAGTGAAGATACTAAAGGCAACATGTGGGAAGATACAATCAAGAGTATTCTCTAAAAGTACTCAAGTTTGAGAGAACACATCAAACATTACAAGGTAAGTAATCATGTAGCTCAAATAAAAATAAACACTAATTGGGAGAGGAAATGAATGAGCCGTCCCATATATCGCACCTTCTGAATGAAAGAGGTTAGTTCCTTCACAGAAGATGGTGATGGCACCGCCAATAGGGCCTTAATTTTGTTTGAATCTGTTTCAATGCTCCTCTCACTTACGACATGCCCTAACAAACTTACATTACTTTCACCAACATGACACTTCTCATGGTTTAGCTACCCTCCCATTTGTGCAAGGTCATTGAAACCTTCATTCACCTTCCCTAGATGTAGAGCCTTAGAACTATAAATACAAAAATCATCAATAGACCTTGATGGACTTACCAAAATATGGTTGGAAGACATAATTCACGAATCATTCGAAGGTAGCTGGGACATTTGTTAATCCAAATGCCATTACTTTGTAAGAAAAACACACACAAGGCATGATGAAGGTGGTCTTCTTTTGATCCTCCTTAGCTATTCGGATCTGGAATAACGTGAATATCCATCACAAACAATGTATCTCTCATGCCCATCCACCTTGTTGAGTATTTCATTCTAAAAGGGAAGAGGGAAGTGATCTCTCTTTGTTGCAGCATTTAGTGGCTTGTAGTCCACACAAATTTTCCATTTGCCAATCTTCTTGGGTGTCACCACTGTAGCTAAAACCCACTGTGAGTCCCCTACTAGATAGATGAAACTTGCCTTCAAAAGTCACTCCACATCAATGAGTAGAGCGTTTTGTTTAACTACTCTCAACCGTCGTAGTCGTTGCACCACTAGCCTTGCTCCATCTTTTAGATTAATGTGATGTTTTACTGCCATCACACTTGTAATGTGTTCATGATCAGAAATAAAAAGTGTAGAGTGTTTTATCACTAGTTTCATGTAGGAGGAATTCTCCTCAGCTGATAGATCCTTAACCAACATTTTTTCTAAACCCTCCTTGATCTTTGGAAGCTGCTGCAGAATTTCACTTCTAGAAGGCCATTTCCATGTAATCCCCATCATTTCTAGAGATCTTTCTTCCTCCTCTTTAGAAGGCTCACCCACTATCGTAGATGACCAATCCTTGCTAGATCTACATTCATCAGTGGTGGTCTCTAACACAAGATCCTCCTATTGGCCCTCCTTCATGTTGTAGAAATTGCTCTTCCATTTTTTTGGCAGCCCTTCTATGGCCTTAGCTCTAAGGCCCATGTCTCTGAATCTTGTCTGGCTTTCATTTCCATTAGCCATGGTCACCCAAGAACGAGTGGATAGCCGTCCCCCTTCACTGGCATCACATACATGTCAAGCTCCAATTGCACTCCACACATTTTTACCTTGACTTTCTTTATAACTCCCAAAAAATTTACTACTGCATTGCTAGCCATTTTAGCCCCAAATTTAGTAGTTTCACTTACCTCCAATCCCAAACGATGCATCAATTTTTCCGTCATGATACAAATCTCTGCACCTCCATCCACATATGTTTTTGATACTCTCTTCCCATTGATTTTGGCTTCCACTAGAGGCACAATATCTTTCGTCTTTATTCACGTGTCTATTCTTCATGGGTCTAAGGCTTACCATCTTTGACCATTGTTGCCACACTTTTGGAGATACATGCATTAATAGATGCAGATATCTGGCTCAATGTGTCAGCGCGAGTAAGCCCTCCTCTTTTTACTGCTGTGTGTCTTTGCATACTTTGAAGACTCTGCCTCTTCTTCTATATTTTCAAACTCCTCTGGTAGTGTAGGCTCCATCCTCTCAATCCTACAAGTTTTTTCCCCTTCAACCTCTGCTACTTTGGTCTTCCCTTTGACATCACTCTCATCCAAACTGATCATCCTGACATCACGATTCTCTAGTCGCTGGACAAACAAGGGCAGAACCTCTGCAAGTGGTCGAGGATGCTAGAGAACTTGAACCACTCGTGGAGGCCTTGGATTTGGTGGAACAAGCCTCTCTCTAGGTGGTGTCACTTGTTGTCCCCTCCTTGGTTGGAACCCATTTCCTAGCAAACGCCTCGGATGAGGGCAAAGGTACATACCATGGCCAATCTCCCCACAATTATAGCAAACATACTCTCTTTCTTATCTCCTTGGATCCTCATTACCTTCATTTGCAAGGGGAGGGGGCCACACTCCTTGCACTAAATTCAACGAAAGGCTTTCAAGTTGATTAGTAATGCATTGTAAGAGCTCTTGCTATGGCATCTCTGGTTGAAATGGAGCCTCTACTATTTCTCTAGGCCTTGGCATGGTTGGTAAAACGTGCATGGGCTCTCGGATAAGTTACTCATAAATATATGTGTGCATCATGTGGGTTCAAAATAAGGTATTTTTAAAATATCATTTTTATACATTTTTTACATACAAAAGGGTATAATACAAAGGAATTATTTACAGATTGAATAGAAAATTGTTATTTTTTATTCATGAAAAACTCACAGATAAGGACATTTATAAATAGGCCTTGAATGCACATGATATAGAGGATATATATATAGTAACTTCCTCGAGCATGGGCTCAACTCTCCCCTTCATTTGGGCTTAATACTTCAGTTTTCTATCTTTCTCCCTAGTAGCATAAGTGATTGATTCTTCATAGGATATGGGAAACTTGCCTTTCACTTTCTCCCTTAGTAGAGGGTGAAGTTTGGCCAGAAAACAATATTTCTTAAGGTAATTACATACTCTCTCTCCCTCGGCTGAGGAGGCTATCCATTTATCTCACAATTTTATAAACATGCCTTCATATGATTCATACTCCCTTGGTAAGGTTTGGCAAAGATCTAAGAGTTGTCCCCAAAGATCTTCAGGAGGCTCTATATCTTGGTACTCGTGCAAGAATGCCATCTTGAGATCCTCCTAGTTACCCCTTGTAGCCTTCGAGAGATCTTGATACCACACTGGAGCATCACCCTTTAGAACAAAAGAGAAAGCCCGTACTTTGGTTGCTTGATCATCTCGGCCTGTGACTAGGAAGACCATTTCTAAGTCATCCAAAAAGTCTAGAGCTTTCTCCCCTTTGTGCCCAAAAAAGCTTGGAAAAGCCATGATAGGAAGATGTTAACTCAATACAAAACAAAGATGAAAACGTCTAGGGCCAAGTCATATCTTATTAAGGGTAGAATAAATGGATTCATAGATACATTAATTTTAGCAAGATGATGAGGGCCCAATAAGCCCCTTATGATATTTTGGAACCTGAGCTTTGTGCTAGCTATTATGTGAACGGTTTGTCTAGCAAAAGGATGAATAGGTCCATACAAATCCCTATGCTTTGTTAGCTATATATAGTCTATGTTAGCTATATATAGTCTGTCTATATATAGCGCACCAGGTCCCCTCTATATATTCCTATCATGTGTGCTCAATTGACACATTTATGGGGTTCCACTTCCGGTGTCTCATATCTCTCTTCTCTCCTCTCTTCCTTTTGTCTCTCGTCTTCCTCACAGTTTCCAACATGGTATCAGAGCGAGGCCGATTCCGTCCATCGCCAACCCTCGCGTTCTTGCTGGATTGCGTCTTGCGCAGTCCTCCATCTATGAAGGTTCATACTATCTCAAGCTTGTGAGAATCTTGCATGCTGTTGACACAACACTTGTTTCTACCATGGATTAGTTCGCGTGCATGTCAAAATAATTTGCCAAGAGCGATTGTTAGTGGGGCTAAAATCTACTGGAAGACTACTTTAATGGATTAGAGTTTGAAAATGACTTGCATGTGCCCATCTTTGCACAGTCATAGCAGTTATATTTGGACAGATCAGATGATTGTCTTTGGCGTTCATTGTAAAACGGTACCCTTAGTGATTTGTTACCTGCTTCACTTGACGCACTCAGTGTATGCGATCATTGGACTGGTCCAAATTGGACATATATGGCCTTTCATAATCAAGCCATCTCTTACTTGACATGTGCTGACTTCTAGAGGATAGATTTGCTTATGAATATTAAGATATGTACTTAGATCACATCCCATATAAATAGTTGAGAAGAAGCTTCGAGAATTGAAAAATCAAGTTGATGAGCGTCTATATTCCAGCTGATGAAAAATTGCTGATGATACATTGTTTCGAGTTGATAACACATTATTTCATTTATATTCTTTCCAACTGATGGGCGTCTATATTCCAGCTGATGACAAATTGTTTTATTTATATTGTGTTCATGGGGCCCCACATGTGTTATGTTGTCTATAGAGCGACGTCATGAACCGTCTCTATAGACCTTGTGTTGTACTAATGTCACTGTAACGTTTTTCTTTAAGTTTTGATGTGACAAATATACTACTTACATCCCAAGTTCAGTTGAAGGAATTTCTTGGAGATTTTATCTTTTGCAGTGATGTCCCTTATCCTTACCAAGTTCAGTTGAAGGAATTTCTTGGAGATTTTATCTTTTGTAGTGATGTCGCTTATCCTTATTTAGGAGTGATAAAGCTTTTTTGATGCCTCTGAATAGACTGTTGTAATTCAGGAGTGATGTAGCTCCTTCTCTGTTGATGTTGTAATTCACCGCGAGTGATGTAGCTCCTTTGATGCCTATGAATAGGCTCTTGTAAGTTCAACTTTGTAATTTTATATTTTGAATATTAATATAACGGTAGGCCTATATAGAGCTATGGGTTTTTCCCTTGAGCCCCCAAGGGTTTTTTCATCCATAGTAAGGGACTTTTATTTGAGCGGGGGTGTTAGCTATATATAGTCTTTGTTAGCTATATATAGTTTGTCTATATATAGCGCCCCAGGTCCCCTCTATATATTCCTATCATGTGTGCTCAATTGACACACTTCTGGGGTTCTACTTCCAGTGTCTCATATCTCTTTTCTCTCCTCTCTTCCTTTTGTCTCTTGTCTTGCTCGCAGTTTCCAATATGCTTCATGGGATGCACTTAGACGAGAATGAATATGTGAACATTAAAGATAATATTATAATCCAAACTAGGAAATGTTATGGGATCAAGGGACAACAAGATCTCTCACAACCTCTCAGCTCCAAAATAGAAGACCAACCTTTGCTGAAAATGTACCTTTCTACTAATACACACATCCACCACCCTAATTTTTGAACCGATTGAAAGTTGTAGAAAATAGGAGTTATTTATGCATTAACTACAAATTTCCACTACAAAATTTCATGAAGCATGTTGTTGAAGCTCTGGCCTCTTAGATTCCACCATTCGAGAGATACGAAGGATTTGCATGAGTGATTAGTCTAGCTTTGGTGTGACCATCATCTGCCTTGTAAAGTTCATAGGCTTCGATAGCTACCTTGTCAATTACTTTGAGCCTTCTTGCTAGTAGTAGTTGAAGTGAATCACCATATGTAGCCTCTTGCCAATACCGCACACCATTGATGTGTAACTCTCCCTCAAAAAACATGTTTGATGGGACCTAAAATGGATCGGCACTAGCTATGGCAATAGCTGGATCTCATGCACACAACAGACAACCCCACCACATGGTCTCGCGGGCCAGGAGCATCTGTAATACACTGATGTAGACTAGATAGACTTAATTATGCATTTGTAATTGATATATAGTTCAACATTTACCTTCCCTTATTCTCAGAGGAAGCTCCCATAACATATAGGCATAGTGCCTCATAACACAAACATGAGGAAGCACTTCTCGGCTAATTGCCGCAGCTCCACTACGACTCTCCTACACCTCAAGGATTGGCCCTAAGATGCATCACTCAAACATATAAAACATAACGCACAAACTCCACTCTTTTCTTGTTTTATACAATCTAGGAATATATGGATCCTTACCAAACAGTCCCAAGGAAAGCGTACATCTGTCCTACAACAAAGGTTCATTTCCACTCAACGTATAAGTCATGTCCTAGGAAGAAAATTGCCATGAAATCTAGGAGTGATACCATGTTGTGCGTCATGCATAGTGCATATGATCCTGGTGCACAAACAATATTTATCAAATCAACATTTTGTGATGTGGATAAAAAAAAGTCCTTTCATGATTTTCATTAAATATGTGCTTCGATGTATGGAGACTAGCAGCGATTCCTCGTGCTACTAGCCTCTTAAACTGAAATATTGCAATTCTAAATGCAATGCATAGTTAGATATTTCAAAGATTGACACCCTTTCAATCCTCTCAATCTCTTAACCTCACCCTTTTCCTCTAACATTTAGGTTATGCTACATTGCATAGGTGTAGGGTTTTATTATGTATATATTTTTTGCATAAAACAAAAAAATCATCACCTATGACACATGAACAAAGCCAAAATGAATCCAAATTTCATTCCTTAACTTTGTTATACAGCCACAATCATGAATCATAATTTTCTAGATTTTTATAATGCAAAAATCTTATTGTTTTTCATTTTTAGCTATTTTTCTCTATTTATTTGTGCATAAAAATGGATTATTTTCTGATTTATGATTAGTGATTGATTATGACAGCTAAAAGATGTTTTGTCTTAGAATTCTATCCCACGCGCATCTCTTTTCTCAACCTGAAACCAATAAAATATTTATTTTTATATTAAAAATATACTTTTTAAATTATAGTTTAATTATTGCAACTATTTATTATTACGGATCTCAATTTCTTTTATGATCAGCACTCAATCATAATGCAAACAAGATCCAAACAAAATTTTGTTCATATGAATCCCATTTCAACTATCAAACATTAACAATAAGTAAATTTCCTTTGTAAAAATGAGACATATCGCTTATTTGCATGTTACAGGTTTTTTATTCATTGATACAGACTGACAATGGACCATTCGTAAGCAAATCTTCAATGCTGAACATCTCCCCTCAGTATCTCCTCATCCGGGCAGCCATTTCTAAAGGCGAGGGTGGTGATAGAGGGAGCGTGGAGAACCAGCATCAGGCTAATCTAATCAGTTGGTATAGTTGCATGGAGGTGGAAGATGGCCTATAGGCCCCCTCTTCCAAAATTTTCACCTATTGAAGAGGACGCCATCAAACTTTTTTTTTTGCCGCAAAAAATGCCCCCCCCTATGAAATCTAATTTTTGTTAGGGGAGCCCCCAAGGGTCACAACCTTTGGCCCTTTAAAACCCATTTACACATGGCCTTCTTTCATCTTGGACTCCCAGGCAGTACCATTCGGCTGTCCTGTAACGTGCCCACTCCTCAAATTGTGGGACACATCTTAGCAGCCCATCGAGAGATATATCTAGAAGACGCCGCTCGGCACTCCCAAGGAATTACACGGGGTTTACCAACTAAGGTCTCTCGAACCTACCCCGCAACAGAACTTATCCGACCGTTCCCACTAGGATCGACCTAAAGTCCGGGTTCCTAGTCAACATTGTCTAAGTCATAGAAAGACTTTTTCCCAACATTTCCTTTAAGGAAAGCTCTCGGCTAACCGAGACCACCCTTTCGTAGAATAGACCCATAGGTCACATCCACCACGCTTCCCTCCGAGGTTGTTTTAGTTATCTAATTACCTACCACATGATGTTTGACATATAAAGGCAGCTTCCTTAATTAACCCATTAATCACAAGTTCCTTTACGTAATTTAGGCCACAGACACGAAGACAAGATAAAACAATATCAAACACTTCCTTAACTTATCTTTGGATTAATGTGTGTCTCCTACCCATAAAAGAGAATTAAGTATTCATTCTTGCCTCTGTAGAAAAATTCTTCCGTCTCTCGGCAACAAAACCTCAAGGTTTATCCTCCCAAGATTTCACCTTGTAACTAGTATCAAGGCCTCAAGATCCCATCCCGAGTCACGTAGAACACTTGTGTAGGGCCCGGAGGCATTGGGATTTACGGCCAGAGCCCCCACTAGCACCCAAGCATCCTCCTATGCCAAGTGATTTCCATGGAGAGACCTAGACTCACGGCAGGTTCGGTCCACATTCCCAACGCGGATTCATAACCCCCTTGGTTAGGGTTTGGCTGCTCACGAGGGGTAGCTAGCGCTATCCTTCCTTAACTATCCCTTTGGGAAATTGACCATAGCTAAAGCAATCGGCATAGTAATAATTGCTAGGGAAAACATCCCTTTCGTTTCCATGGCAATCAATCATCTCAGACCCGGCCATGAGATCATCAAACACTCCCCACTTCGGTTAACATCCCAAAACCACATTAACAAGCAATTGAATGCACAACCTCTTGCTTCAAGGCCTCGCGATCCCATTGCATGCACAATCAGAATTTTAACTAGATGTATCAAAACACTTGCTTAACCTTTTCAAACCGCCAAGCATAACTTGGGTCAACAATCCATTTAGGGTTAGGACACCAGCTTCAACTAAGTTAGGGGCGTATCCATTTGCGATAATCCACAACAAGATCGATGAAACAATTTGCATGCAATTTATACTTATTCCTAATGCCCCGGATCACATGTGACTTGTGTTTATGAAAGTCTAGGGTTTTGTCTAATGATGCAACTGTATCTCATAAACAGAAATTAATATTTCACGTGTTCCTTTTAACCATGATTGAGAAACATGAATTCTAAATGACTATTCATGCACTGAACTAGTTAAAAAGCTATCATTTTATGTGAAGTAAGGTGATAACCCCATCATTTTAAGTGAGTAAAAGCTATCATTTCATGTGAGATAACCTTATCATTTTATGTGAATTTCAAACTCTTCCGTTCGCGCATACAACTTAGTTCTTAGAGTAAACAAAACCTTATGCACGACATTAATCCTTTCATCCCTTCCGCAAGAAGTAATTCCTAAATTATTTTTTTAATGCTTAGAACCTAGGCTTGATTCGTGTGTGCTACGTTGGTTGTTCCACTCACTCCTCCAGCATTACCTGTGGCTTGGACGCCTAAGCTTCCCGCGACTTTCTTCTTGGGAGCCGTTCACCCTGTGGAGATTGGGCAGTCCAGACCTTAACGGTTTCAGTTTGACACGTCCGGTTGGGAAAGACCGCTGGAAGGTTTGTTGCCGAGAGAGTGGTTTGGGTGACTTGTGGTGGTTACTCTCTCTCTCTCTTCTTCTTCTTTTTTCTTACTCTCCTACTCTCTCTCCCTCTCCTTCTCTTCTTCTCCTTTTCTCTTATTCCTCTACTCTCTCTCTCTCCTTCTCTTCTTTTCCTTCCCTCTTATTTCTCTACTCTCTCTGTCTCCTTCTCTTCCCTCTCCCACCTCTTTTCTCCTCCTTTCCTCTCTCTCTTCTTCTTCTCTTCTTGTACTACCTCACTCCTCTCTCTCTCTAACTCTTCTTCTTCTTCTTCTACCTCTCTCCTTCTCTTCTTCTCCTTCTACTTCTCTCCTCTTCTTTTCAGCACTTTCTCACTCCTTTTTCTATTCCTTCTCTCCCACTACTTCCCTTTTCTCTACCACTCCTTCTTCTCTCCTTCTCCTTCTCTCTCCCTCTTCCTCCTCTTCTCTCTCTTCCTTCTTTCTCTTCTCTCTCTCCCTCCTTTCTTTTCTCCCGCTACTTCCCTTTTTCCTACCACTCCTTCTTCTCCTTCTACTTCTCTCTCTCTCTCCTCCTCCTCTTCTCTCTCTCCCTCCTTCTTTCTCTTCCCTCCTTCTCCTTCTTCCCCTCTTCTTCCCTTCTCTCCTACTCCTTTTCTTCTTCTACTACTCTCTCCTTCTTTTTTTCTCCCACTACTTCCCTCTTCTTTTCTCCTCCTCTTCCCCCTCTTCTCCTCCTCTCTCTCCCTCCCTCTCTTCTCTTCTCCTTCTTTTCTTCTTTCTCCCTCCTCCTCCTCTTCTTCTCCCTCTCCCATGCCACTCCTCCCTCGACCCTTCTCATCCTAACAGGGATCACAGGGGAAGGGGCTGCTAAATCAGACGCCGGGCGGGAAGGGCCTATTGCTCATGGCCAGTAGGGGGAGGCCCGTCTGCCAAGAAGATGGGGGGGCCGTCATCTATCGCTGGAAGGGGCGGGGGCCTGTCTTCGCCTGTTGGGGCCACACTACATTAGCATGAGGGGGGGTGTGGCATTGTCCTCCTCTCCAACAGGGGGGCGGTCGTCTTTATAAGGGGGGGCGCAATGGCCTGCCGCCACGTGGGTTGCATGCCCCTCCCCTTCTTCCACATCACTCCCTCTCCCTCTCTCCCCGACGTACTGTCGGGGGGGAGGCAAAGGGGAAAAAAATTTTGAAAAAAAATTATAAAAAGGGGGGAAAACGTTACATCCTCTCCCCCTTAGAGGAATTGAGATGTCCTCATCTCGAGCGAAACTAGGGGGAGACAAGCACAATTGGGGCTTATAGCTTGTGGGTTAAGGCCCACCACACTTTCACTACGCAACTCTGATTACTCAAATTCTCATCTTAAAATAACAAATTGCCATAACTCATAGGGTTCGATAGGATTTATTCCAAGTAAAAGACGTATTACCTCAAGAGAATCTTCCTAGGATATCTACTCATCCTCAAAGGGGTTACAATAGGCTCCAAGCCTTTATCATTATATGGTTCATAACATGAGCCAAAGGTAGAGTTTAGATGACTTCATTTAACTTCACGTTCCTGATTCTTAGGGTCCAACTCAGGACAATCTGTTTGGATGTGTCCTAGTTCATTGCAATGAAAACATCGGTGGTTGGGACATCTTTTACGGATGTGACCTATCTCACCGCACTTGTGACACCTCTTGTCTTGATCTCGTGAGTCATCTTCATCATAGTTGCTTGATTTAAGTTATTGGATGATTGGATTCGCTCAGAGTAATGTGTCTTGCAAGTCCTTTGGACGCATTGATTCCAATCGAGTGTTTATGGGTGGATTCAACCCAACACAGAACTTTGACACATGTTGTGTCATATCCATTGGGGACGCGTACTTTAGGACTGAAACGAACTTCGAATGGTATGCTTCAAGGAATAATCCTAGCTGCTTCATTAAGAAGTTTTGCTCTAATACCAATTGTAACGTGCCCGCTCCTCAAATCGTGGGACACGTCTTAGCAGTCCATCGAGAGATATATCTAGAAGACACCGCCTCGCACTCCCAAGGAATGACACGGGGTTTATTAACTAGGGTCTCTCGAGCCTGCCCCACAATAAAACTTATTTGAGCGTTCCCACTAGGATTGACCTAAAGTCTGGGTTCCTAGTCAGCATTGTCTAAGTCATAGATGGACTTTTTCCTAACATTTCCTTTGAGGAAAGCTCTCGACTAACCGAGACCACCCTTCCGTAGGATAGACCCATTGGTCACATCCACCACGCTTCCCTCTGGGGTTGCTTTAGTTATCTAATTACCTACCACATTATATTTGACATATAAAGGCAGCATCCTTAATTAACCCGTTAATCACAGGTTCCTTTACGTAATTTAGGCCACAGACACGAAGACAAGATAAAACAAGATCAAACACTTCCTTAACTTATCTTTGGATTAATGTGTGTCTCCTGCCCATACAGGAGAATTAAGTATTCCTTCCTACCTCCGCTGAAAAATTCTTCCATCTCCCGGAAACAAAACTTGAAGGTTTATCCTCCCAAGATTCCACCTTGTAACTAGTATCAAGGCATCAAGATCCCATCTCGAGTCATGTAGAACACTTGTGTAGGGCCCAGAGGCATTGCGATTTACGGCCAAAGCCCCACTGGTACCCAAGCATCCTCCTACACCAAGTTATTTCTACAGAGAGACCTCTCACAGTGTGTTCAGTCCACATTCCCGGCACGGATTCATAACCCCCTTGGTCAAGGTTTGGCGGCTCGCAGGGGTAAGCTAGCGCCATCCTTCCTTAATTATCCCTTTAGGAAATCAACCATAGTTGAAGCAATTGGCATAGTAACAATTGCTAGGGAAAACATCCCTTTCATTTCCATGGCAATCAGTCATCTTAAACTCAGCCATGAAATCATCAAACACTCCCCACTTGGGTTAACATCCCAAAACCACATTAATAAACAATTGAATGCACAACCTCTTGCTTCAAGGCCTCGCAATCGCATTGCATGCACAATCAAAATTTTAACTAGATGTATCAAAACACTTGCTTAACCTTTTCAAACCGCCAAGCATAACTTGGGTCAACAATCCATTTAGGGTTAGGTCACCAGCTTCAACTAAACTAGGGGCGTATCCATTTGTGATAATCCACAACAAGATCGATGAAACAATTTGTAGGAAATTTATACTTATTCCTAATGCCTCGAATCACATGTGACTTGCGTCTATGAAAGTTAAGAGTTTTGTCTAACGATGCAACTGTATCTCATGAACAGAAATTAACATTTCATGTGTTTCTTTTAACCATGATTGCGAAACGTGAATTCTAAATGACTATTCATGCACTAAACTTGTTAAAAAGCTATCATTTTACGCGAAGTAAGGTGATAACCCCATCATTTTAAGTGAGTAAACGCTATCATTTCATGTGAGATAAGGCAATAACCTTATCATTTTATGTGAATTTCAAACTCTTTCGTTCACGCATGCAACTTAGTTCTTAGAGTAAACAAAACCTTATGCACAACATTAATCCTTTCATCCCTTCCACGATAAGTAATTCCTAAATTAATTTTTTAACGCTTAGAACCTGGGCTTGATTCGTGTGTGCTGCGTTGGTCGTTCCGCTCGCCTCTCTAGCATTAACGGTGGCTTGGATGCCTACACTTCCTACGAATTTCTTCTTGGGAGCCATTAGCCCTGTGGAGATTGGGCAGTCTAGACCTTAACGGTTTCGTTTTAATACGTTCGGTTGGAAAAGACTGCTGGATGGTTCGTTGCCGAGAGAGTGGTTTGGGTGACTTGTGGTGGTTACTCTCTCTCTCTCTCTTCTTCTTCTTTTTTCTTACTCTCCTACTCTCTCTCCCTCTCCTTCTCTTCTTCTCCTTTTCACTTATTCCTCTACTCTCTCTCTCTCCTTTTCTTTTCCTTCCCTCTTATTTCTCTACTCTCTCTCTCTCCTTCTCTTCCCTCTCCCACCCGCAAAGCAACACTTAATCCTTTTCTAACGCTCACTTTTATTTTCGCTCCAACCTTCTTTTATTTGCTTTTCTTTTCAGTTAGTTTCCACCCTTAGGAAGACAAGGCATCGGCCTCAGGTCTTGTCTTGTCCCCAGGAACCTACCAGGCTTTTGTAAGGCAGAGGAGCTATATGATGCAATCACTACAACAACAAACTATTAAATGCATCTGCACCAAACACTCATAGGGCCCTCTTGGTCCAAAGGAATCAAACATGTTACTAGAAACTAACTAGCCCTCTTGGCCTAAAGAAATCAAACATTAAAATCTTAAAGCAACTGGCCCTCTTGGCCTAAAGAAATCAAACATGACAACACCTACACACTCCTCCTTGGAATAAGGCATATATACAGAAATACACTCCATTCTACGGGAAAAAATCAGGGCTCTCAGCCCTAGGCTAAATGCATCAAGCTGTGACCCATCCCTCCTGCATATATAGCAAGAGGCGTACGCATAACATGTTGTCACATCAACTTATGGGTCCAGGATAATAGTGGTAGATGGGTCTTGGCTACTCTTCGCATTACCCATACCAACCATTGCTTGCCATATAATGCATGGTCTGATAAAATGCCCCACAAGCGACTAGGTCATGTCTCATTATCAATAGCAATATCCGGACTAGGACCACATTTGAAGAAGAGGTACTCCTCATAAGCAAAATTAGCTAATGAATCCGCAAACTGATTCCAATAACGGGGAATCAGCTGAAGAGATGCCCTCTCAAATTCATCAAGTAGGGTCATAGTAGTTCGATGATACATACGAAGGATGGAATTTCGAACTATGTTTGTCTCATTTAGTTCATTTATGATCAATTGGGAATCCCCTTTTACTAGCAACCACCGAATGCCACCTTTTTCAGCAATATTCAAGCCCATAATCAAGGCTTCATACTACGTCATGTTGTTAGTGAATCCTACCCCGAGATAAGCAACTAATTTCATTGTAACTCTACGTCAGGGATCTCGGATAACTACTCAAACACTCTCTTTTTTATTAGGGCCCTGGAACGCTCCATCAAAGTATAACATGTACGTCCACAATGGGTTTACACAGATGGCCATCAAGAACTCCCCTATTCATAATGATGATAGTCAAAATTCAACATATTTAGAGGATCAACTAATGGCTCCATCCCACCTTCTTCATTAAACTCAACAAGGGATGCTTGTCAAGATTTGTAAATAATGATGGTAGAATACTTTAATCTCCCACACAAAGCTACCGTCTTCTTGCTCTATCACTTTGTATCCTTTGCTCCACCAGATAAACTTCCCCTAATGATATATTTGCTCTAGATATGGGTGCTCCAAATAAGGGATTAACCTCCCCATCAACCAATTTAAGCTCTCCTGTGGGTCTCAAATCAAACTCAGCATGGACCTACAATGCATTGAGTGCATTAGACAACTCAAAAATAATAAGGTTTAATCTTATTAAGATTAACCATATTTTTAAATTCGACTCCTTGTAGATTAGCTAGTAAAGTAGGGACTTATTTTTACCTATCCTAACTACCTTGTAAGGGCCATCCCACCTAGGTTCCAGCTTTCCTCGAAATAGCTCCCTACGCGCATCATAGTATGGAACTAATTGTCCTTTTTTAAAGGTATATTTCTTCACTTTTAGATCATACAACCACTTCATCCAACGCTTATCCACTTCCTGGTGTAACAAACTTTGC